>NW_028277168.1:19957812-20113750 GCF_051122295.1 Plectrocnemia conspersa
GAAAAAAATATCGATTTTTTGAACAACTTTTGAAAAACATTTCAGTTATGAAGTGGTTAATAGGGAAATTAAATAAATGGTACCAATTGCAGCATGTTCATGTTTAGTTTCCTTAATCAATATATAATGTAAGTATTAAGGTTAGTAGCGCTATTATGCTGTTGAAGAGTTTGGGTCCATAAAAATTGTGTAATGGTACGCCATTAGTTGTGAAAGCATAGAAACATACATCATTGAGGCAGCAATGCTGACTGGAATGCCTATTTTGCTTTAACCACTTAAACACCAGCGACTCGCTTGTTGATTATTTTTTTAAAACAAATTAATTAATTATTTACAATTTGTTTTTTAGTAAATTTTATTGTACTAGATTCATTTATCAGTAAATTAAGACGCGTGAAGAGAAATAACATAAAAAATGGTTGCTGGCGTTTAAAGGGTTAAGTGGATTAAATTTAGTATAACATTAAATAAATAACAATGATAATAGTCGCTCAATATGACTAATATTAATGTTTCTATTAAGGTCAATTTTATGTCAGAGTTAAAATCAGAGCATTCAAAATATCTATTAAAAAAATAATGTATCAAAAACAATGTATTTGATGTAAAATATAATTAAAAATGATTTTTTCACTATTAATAAAAAAAAATTGTTATGTTTAAAGTTTTAAGTGCAAATTTTCACATTTAAATAGATTATTTTACTTTTGTAGCAAAAAGTTTATATTTGGGTTAGTGTTATTGATAAATCAACTTACTTGATTAAATCTTCGGCAATGGATGATTCAACATTTACATCAGCTACAACAGCTTCGGGTAGCTTATAAAATCTCTTGAAATACTCTTGATCTTTCTGCACTAGTGGTAAAACTCCACGCATAAAAGCCAACATAAATTTAGTAATGTTGATTCCGCTCTTAATCAGCAATTCAAGATTTAAGCACAACATTTCCAAATGATTTGGAGTGAAGTTGTTTAAACATTTTTCTGAAATGTTTATAATATTACTTTGCGATTCATAAATGATATGCAATAATAGGACAGCTTCATAGTTCAGTTCAGGATTGAACAAAATTATTTTATGCACTAAGTGCTTTGCAGTTTTAGCTTTCAACTGAACCTTCAGAACCAATTGTGCCGTGATCATATAACCGGCAGCTCGCAAATCAATCAACGGAGACGACAAACATTCCATTATTCCAGGTAAAATGTTCGTAACAATAGCTTCCGTTATTTTTGGTGCGCTTTCTAAAGTACCGACAATAGTCGAACAATAAAACGCAAAGAGCGTCGTAAGAATCTCAGCTTTATCGCCAAACTCATCCAAAGTACCCTTTATCATATCAGATATGAACTTCAAAAATCCAACGTTCGATACGCAATGGTTGTGCAATACGATTTTAGCTAAAGGAATTCCGGGCTTCTGGATCGGCTCCAGCCAATGCCAAAATTCGGTCTCGTCGCTCAAGTTCATTATTTGAACAAAACGTATAAAAATTTTGGTCTCGTGATACGGCAATATGAGCGTAAATATATCATTCTTGTTATATAAATGAATGTGGAATCTTTGTATGAGCCACTCTAGAGCCTTCTGAGAAGGCAGAAGTAAAAAATAAGGAGAGAGTTTCAATAGGAAACTTCTTAATGCAGTGTTTAACTTTTTGTTGGACTCTTCCGTTTGCACTGCTCTCTCGAAAACTTTAGAAGAAACGCTGAAGAGAGTGTTTTCAAATTCGTTAAAAAACGAATTGATGTTTTTTAATTCTGTGAAACCACTTAATCCAATTTCATAGAAAGTTTCTTTGTCGATAGACGCTGCTTCTTTTGGATCGAACAATAACGAGGCCTTCTTCTTTTGCTCTTTATACGCAGACGACTGCGGAAGTTGTAGCTTTTTAAGCTGTTGCGCCAAAGATGTAGTCATCTTGATGCTGAAAAATAATAAACGAAACATTATGATAAGATATTTAACATGACATTAATACAAATAAGGTAATAATAATCATATTATACGTAGAAACTTATGAAATAAAATAATATAAATTTTATCGTCAAATCATTTAAAATGGCTTTACAAAATAGAAAATATATTGGGTATGACATAGATGCCTCTGGACTTCTAAAGGTTAGGCACATTATTTCTATTATAATTTTTTTTATTATTATATTATAAAAAACAGGAAATTATTTTATGAGATATCTGCATTTAAATAAATACTTTGTTCCATAAAACAAATTATTTGCGCACATATCTAAGTTAAATTTTCGGAGTTTTTCTTCAGAAAAGGATTTGTTGCAGAGAGTTATTTATGGGGGTGTTCACTCTGGCTAATTATTTAAAAAAAAACAATATTCTACAGAACAGCACTTTTTTTTCGCCTAATAAGTGTGGCATTTGTTGAATGACGTAGATATGAGAGGATTTTTGGTCATTCAATTTGATCATATTCATTCTGCATATGGACAATATGAGCTCAACAGGTGTACTATGTAACAAATAACAAGCAGCTGTCTGGACCACAGCCGGGAACCAGGTTGTTGCCTAATGACCTCAGTCGCAATACATATGACCTTTGAACAATCGTCGTCTGATTTTTACATTTTAAATTTTTTTAGAGCTCTCTGCATTAGGTGAGGTTCGGATAAAACTAAGTCTGGATTGGTTAGGGTTTACTGTGTTTGCAAAATTATTGTAAATAAAAGCAATCAAATAACATCATTTAACTTTTTGTTTGCCAGAATCCGATATTTTGACTTTTGGTACTTGGTTGAAAATTGTCTGATCTGACGTAATCATTAAAGAAAAAAATCAAATTCATTTTTAATGGGCAGTAAGAGGCGAATAACATTTTTTTGAACATATATTTATTATTATGTGTGATTCATTGATATTTATATAGCAATCTCAAAAGGTTCAGCAACCAATGGTTTCAACATTGATCCAAATTATGTCATAAAATATGCCCTTTACCAAAATGGACCCTCAAATGGAATGATTGTAAATTTCTGCGAAATATGATAGATACCAGCAAAATTTGTGCATTTTATGGCTAAAAATTAACCAAATATAACAATAAGAAAAAGGGCTACCCATAAACAAGTTGCATTAAAAACTGAAAAATGCCACCTGCAGATAAGAAAAAGGATCCATAAACTAATGGTAGAGAGAATAGCATATAGTGAGTTTGTTTATGAAAAACTTTTATACGAGAATCCCTATTACAGAAAAACCGATAAGGCAAAAATCCTACATTACCGAAACATTAAGAATGAACAGGAAATATAATCCGATTGCTATGCTAATATAAAACTAAAGAGGTGAACCAGCGATGAAATAGACAATACAGGGGATATGGTAAAAAAATGTAAAAATCGTCAAGAGGTGTTCACAATTTTATCAAAATGTCAACTAGGGCTGTGGAGTCGTTTAAAATTTTACCGACTCCGACTTCAACAATTTTAATAAGATTATTTTTTACCAGCATGTAATTGATGGCAATAAAAATACCAGTTATTTTCAAATTTAAAAAATCATTAAACAAAAAAAGGTCACGTTTAGTTAATTCACATATATGTAAAAAAGTAAGTATAAAAAATAAATTTAATAAAATAATATACATAATGTATGTTAAGTGAAATAAAATATTTATATTAAATAAAAAATAGAATAAAACGATGCATTAAAATAAATAAAAATAACAAATTTAATAATTACACTTGAAAGGGAAAAAGCTGGTTTCATTTTGCCAGGTTGACTAAATCTAATCTTAAATTTTCAATACTAAATCTAGATTTAATCCTTTTCATCAGTGATTTAAACTGAATTAAATCTTAAAAACATAATTGCTTCTAATAAGTCACCGTTTATAAAATCTTTTAAATCATATTTGATTATTTTAGGCGTGGAAAATAAACACTCTTTAACCTGTTAAAGAAAATTATAAAAAGGATTTCGAGTCAGTCGATTTTTTATAAGTCCGACTCCATAGCCCTGGTGTCAACAGAAGCAAGGAATCGCCAAACCAAATATGGTAATAAGAGTAAAATAAATTCATGTATAGCATTAATTTAAATAATTCCTGTAACGAGACAAGAATTTTCCTACGTGATTTTATAATTAAAGTAACAGAAAAAATAGTAGGCTTCTCCTTTACGACAGAAAAGGTTAGAAAATCTGATCTTTCAATTTTTTGTGAAAAAGATGAACACGGGAAAGCTAAGAGAAAAATATGCAAATATTGCTGAAATTAGAGAAGGAAAAGAAAAGAAGTCCATATTAGCCGGGGTTGTTTCTGAATCCATGTATTCGTATATATCGCGAAACAAACTTTAGTTTTAAATGATATTGTCCGCATTCAATGCTCAGTTAGTAATTACATTGAATTATCATCAAGCTTAACTCTTTTGTATTCATTAATTTATGTAAAAGAACCGCAAAGCTATAAAATAATACTTATTTAGGGATTGCCTTTAAAAATTCACACGAGCCGGATGACAGGTAAGTTCATTAGAGGGTGGGGATTAACTGATTGAAAAAAACTCATTCATTATTCAGCAAAGCTGCTCGAAAAAAGCATATAAAAGAGTTCGCAAGAACTTGGAACTACAGTCATGCATTTGAGTAACATTAAACGGCTCTTTAAGGACTACTGACTTGATGACCTGCTACACTACTTTGATACATCCGTACTGTTCCACATTCGACACTGACACATGATTAGTGTAATACATTAATTGTTCAATCAAAATATATTATTAATTACCTCGCTGGTAGATGATATATTTTAAGTTGCAAATGAATATATTAAATGAGCTTTATAGTTGATTTTTGTGAATTGTTATCATGTAACTGACACGTATAATAGAGTTAAATATTTGTAATGAAGATAAGCTGCAAAGTATATAAAAACAATTTTTAAGAATTTTGCAAGGAATGGAACGTTTTGACAAAGGAACAATGCTTCCAGATGTTTCATATAAAATTTTCAAAAAATACTATTTTATTGAATAGTCAAAGATTAGAAACATTTAATTAAATTGCGTATCTAGTATTGATATGTACATTTATATTAATATAAATCGCTATATGTATTATATATTTTGAGGTTAGGTTATTAAAGAAAAAAAAGTAAATACTTCAAATGCGATAACAAAATGGCGGCTGTCTAATGTTAATGCTCATATTTCAACTGCATTAGGACCAATTTTACTATTTTTCATAATTGAAAATGATTCGATAATTGTATATTGCGAGTCGTACGCACGAGATGACTAATAAAACACAATGCGCCGAGTGCATCTAGATGCAACCTTGGTTTTTATTGGTGCATTCATAAATCAATATCCGCTGTCAATAACCGGCGAATGTAAACTACGAAATGGAGCCGTTCCGTGAGACGCGCGTATTATAGAAAATAATATAAATAATTTGCGTTAGTACCTGTATATGTGCGAAAACGCCTATGGTTAAAAACACGTCAGAGGACACACATGTCAGTCATAAACATAACCTCAGCGGTTCCGGGCGGCTGACTCTATAACGGTGTTGCCATTCGGGAGAACCATGAACTAGATAATGATGTTGCTATCATGCTAAACTTTTAAAATGTATATTTATTACTAATTTAATATTAAATATATTAGTACATATTTTTAATTACGCGTTTATTTATTCATATATATAAAAATCATAATTTTTATTTTCTTACAATTTAGTAAAAGCTAGAGGTTTCGTAGAACTAATAAAAATTCTTTACACATTAAATTAAATTTAATAATAGAAAAATATTATAATTTATTATTTTGTGACTAAACGACTAGTTTCAATTGCTTTTACTATTGAGGCATAATACAGTTATATTATAATTATGGACGGGGCCGGCTCTGGTGAGTGAGTGCGAGGCCATACGCGAGTGAATCGGTTGCGTATGTTGATTATGGATTTTATTAATGGAAAACACTTACGGTACAAAACGAGACATTTATATATTTAGTCTTCAGTCATAAAGATAGTTCAATACAATATTTTCAGCGCTTAAAAATGCATTGATTTCTCTAGAAAAAATTAACGCACCAAGTGCGCAGTTATACATTCTCCACATGCTGCACCTCTTTGAGATATGAAAATCATTGGAGGTGAGTACGACGGATGTTCGAGGCACCAACAGCTTGAGCCAACTTTACGTCGTTTAATTTTGATTGTAGGTCGAAAATTACTATTGAAGAGATCTGTACACGTCGTAAAATTAAATGTTCTTCCTCGGCATTTAGTTTTCAAATGATACCTACGGTTCGTTTAAAAAGATAATACGCATAATCTCTCTTCACAGATTTCATTAGGTTTTGTGGGAAAGTTTTTCACTGGCGGTAGTGAATCGCTGGAATCAATTATTCCTAGAAAGTCCCAACCTTTTCCACCAAACCATCAATAAACCGCTTTTTTCAAGTTTGAAATCAGCTATTGTGTTACTTTGTGGAACTGCAGAACATCATGAACTCTAAGTTGTGCTTATTTATGATTTCATGGGCCCCATTAGAGATAGGAGAGTTGATAGAGGCTAGTAAAAAATAAACGTGCTCTACAGAGAACATTCATAAAATCGCCTAGGAGTCAACTATAATAAGCTACTATATGTTAGCTCTTAGCACTAAAAAACAAATACCAATATTTCTTCAGTCTTTCAGAAACAAGGGGGAGTGAAAGAAATCGAGCTATGCGATCAACTGTATAATATTATCCCACCATATTTGCTATATTAGATGGCATTATTAAAGATATGTCTATACAATTAACCCCTTCAGCGATGAACAGACCTAAAGGCTTTTTTTTTCAGTTCTGAAGTCAGTTTTGATTGTTTGATTGTCATTGGTCAATGGAATTTCAACAAAAAGGAAAAAGTCTGCTCAAAGAAATTCGTATTGCCATTTGTTTATCGCTTTTCAAAGTATATGTAGTATTACTGCCAATTTACAGGACAATAGAATGGGGTTTTGAATTCATGTTGCATTTTTAAGGTTTTTATTCGAATTATTAAGCACACAGTTGATTAATTATCAATGATTTTAGCAAATGAAATCATATATATTGATATATCGATTTAGTATTACAAAAAATATATACTTACATAAAAAAATAATTTGAATCTGGTGTATAAATTTCCATAAGGCTATTGAATCTTTGTGGTTAGAAACCTTTAACAAGTAACGTCATAGAAAAAATATTATTATACTATAAATATGTATAACACTTTGTCGTAAAAAGCATTTATGTAAAAATAAACTAGGTATATATCACCATTATAACAAAAATTATAATTAAACAAAAAATTATGGATTGTAATCTAGAATTAAATAATCAACTTTAAATGAATACAAATTTTGAAATGTATAATAAATAATCATAAAAGTGTGTAAACAATCGACGATATATATGTAGAAAGATGTTTATTTTAAACAAAATAATGATACAGCTATTTCTACATATTAATTGAGTAATCTTATCTTTGCGACAAGACTAGTGCAATGCTATCTATTCGTAATACATCTTAACACAATAATATTTCTATTGGTCATTTTAACACAAATGAGTTCCAAGACAGAATTGAGCGTTTTAAATATCACATGCATTTATTATTATAAAAATAATGTAACGTCTACAATAGGAGTTACACACAAAACACGCCCTCTAAAAAGTGTATATAAAAATATGGTCAATATGACTAGACATATGATAAATGAGTATAATTAATTTACGATTAGATTTTAATTTATCTACAATAAATTAATAGTCCAATGAAATTATTCACTCTATAATAATCTAATTGTTATTGTATTGTTTTGTAAAAAATTGTTATAAATAAGATTAATCTAAATATGGAAGAAGATAGCTGTCAGTTATGGAGTTGTTAAGATGCCACATGAAGTGATCTACTCCCGGCACTGTGATGATATGCAGCCTTCCACTTTTGTCCAATGTTTTTATTCCTATGAGATCTTTTGTGTATAGATCTTGAGATTTAATGTCAATCACAGTTTCATTCACGTCATAATATCCAAAGTGGCTAAAATACAAATAATTATTATTAATATAGCCGTATAGAAATATTAATTAACAATCTAATACAAATATAAACCTGCTTTGCCAAGGCGTGATTACTTGATCATTCGGTCCACCAATTAAAACCATTTTCTTCAATTTTAATAATCCTTTTTTGAATTGTTCGCTTTTATCTGATCTGAAATAGATTATCTTATTATTATCACTAATACAAGTATTTAAATAATTGGAATAAACAATATATTTACTCTATAATATTATTAATGTATGGCAGAAATACACTATAGTCGAAAAACAACTTTTGATGTTTTGGATCGTTCCAATAATTGGCTACAGCTGTGTGTTGTCCGACTCGCGAATAGAATAGCTCAAATGCTGTATCTCTCACGAGTCCAGGAAAGATTAAATGTAGAAAGGCAGCTGTAAAGATGATATGTTATAAAATTATAATGAATTATATTATATTATTTATCAATTACCTCCATATTGGCCAGCCTGCGGTGAACTTAATGAAATAAAATTTTTAACATTGTGTTCTGGATAGTTTTCCAATATTGCTCTCGATATCAAACCACCTTGAGAGTATCCTAGAACATAAACGATTATGTACATAAATAAAACAGTTGATCGTACAATCTAATTTTAAATATAAACATACCTATAAGATTTACTCCATCGGGGTACCTCGATGATATATTTACAACGTCTTTACCGATTTCGAGAACTTGACGCCACATTGGTTCTAAGCTGGACCATCCTCCGAATCGTTCAATGTTAAATATTTCTGTTCCAGGATGTATCTAAATAAATATTTTGACAAATTTCAATACTTGTTCATACATAAATAGATAACATGTTATCTACGTCAAAGAATGTGCGTCATATTTGTCATCAAAACATGAGATGCAATGGAAACTTTTAATTTTTTTAAGTCGAAGTATGTTTGTGTGTATAATTTATTAGTATATGAATGACAAATATATGCATGAAATTTATGTAATATTCTTTGTTACTTCTTGAATGCGACTGGCGATTAGATTCATGCTCGGAGCACCCGTCAAAACACCGTGGAGGAGTATTACTGGCTTGTAACATTGTGTCGCAGCCAAGAAACTTAAAACTATACTTATAATTATCACTTTATGGAGGAACATTGCCACCAAGCCTGCGTTCAAAACAATGACAGCTGATGTCATAACATAATATCTTGTGACCATGAACGGTCTTCATAACAAATAACATTTTGGCCTAAACAATATTTTAATATCGTCGATCACAAAAATATTTTTTATTTTTAATAAAATATTATTATCAGGCTTTTATTTTTACCATAATACAAAGTAAACATTTAGTTTAATAATAATTTATTTATTTTGCCAATAAATACAATGGTAAAATATTGCAGTTATTAGAAAATACAAAAACAAATAGGAAAATATTGTATTATTAATTTTTATATTTATTAAATTACTTGTTAATAATTAAAAAAACTGTTAATAATTATAAAAAGTATGTTTTAAACACGATATAAATACACAGAGTAGAAAATAATGAAAAATAAGGTGGAACGCTTAATATTGGTGGAACAAAACTTGGTGGCACTCCAAGGGCAGACATTCTTTTGGTGGACCTCAACGGAATGAAAGCGGCTGGTGTTGCCCCGTTCACCGTTCACTCCAAATATTTAAATGAAATAACATGTAAACTATATACTCTTAATAAAATACTACTGCAGCGGCTCAATATGTGTGTAATTGCCACCCGTCAACATTCATATGGCAAAATATTTTTTATTAAATATTTAAAATACGCGTTTTTATTTGCATATCGATCATTTTGTTGATTTCAATATTTTTTAATCTATATTATTAAAAATACTCTAATATTCAGGGCCGGCTGGAGGTTGGCGGGGCCTCGGTAAAATATTATACACAGAGGAATCCGAATTAAAGGTAAATAATTAATGCACGAACATGATTTTATGAATTATTTAATCAAATATTTATTTCTTTAATATCATTAAAAATACATTTTTTTGTACTATTAATTATATTTTTAATTTCATATTCGCGGCCCTAAACTAATACTTCTATTTATTATTGAGTTAATGCCTGATTTAAGACGAGTAATAAAACTTTTAGTTTGCGGGGGGTGTGGGGGGGTGTGGCTTGTTTATTCAATGTAAAAAAAAGCCCCCCGCATAAAACTATAACATTACTTATTTTAAGGATAGTTTTAATTTACAACAAATACCTTTAATAACAATCATGTAATTAAACTTGTTTTCAGAAATATGTATTTCCAAGATTTTTATATTCACATTAGAAAAACAACACACTTTTTGCCCGTTATGGCTATTTTATATATTAATAGCTTTTATCTTAAATATCGATGGGTTTAAGTATAATTTTACTAACTAAACTCTTAGTTGATAATTCATTTTCAACCACTCTATTTAAACATGAGTATATCTACCGGATGAACTTTTGTAAGCGAAACCGTTGTGGTTGCTTCCCGATAGCCACAAAAATATTCGTTGTCCCTGTTATTTATTAGGATATTCGGACAAGATTTTTTTCTGTCTTTAGGTGTACTAAAACAGGAATCTCCTTCAGCCTAATTACAAATATAAACCAGTTTACTATTCTTCATAGCTGTGATGCGTACACTAGTATTTAGAATTTATAGAACTTCGTCAAACTGCAGATTGCGTAGTTATAAAATAAAAAATAAATTTGTATTATAAAAAAGTTTGGGAGTCACTTACCTTAAACAGGTGAAGAGCATCATTTCAGAGGAAAATATAAGCGGCAAAACTTTGGAAGACCTTTGCGATAAGTTAGGGACTGATGAATCTGCGTAGGAAGCCCGATAGATAGTGACAAGTTGTAAGTAATTAAAACGGGCTAGGGAGAGCAGGATATCGTTTTTCTCAAAAAATATTTTAGTTACCATGATATTAATGATGTCTTTATCTAAAGGTCTAAATAAATACATTACAGTAAATACTCAGTTTAACGTTATTTTGTGTGAAGTTAGAATGATGAAACGTATAAATTTGTTTCTGGAAACTGGCTGGATGCTTCCATTATTTTAAGGTATTATAAAAGAGAGGCTTAAGCATGTATGTATATGCTTTAACGTCAAACGTATAAAACGATAGTGCGTTACGTTTTAAAGCTGAAAATTTATACCGCTCCTGGGACGTTCGCGGGCTAGTTCAAAGCGATGGCCGTCATCGCGTTATATTCAGTGTATACCTAATCAAGTAGGTATCCAATTCGAATAATTTTCTTCGGCGGCATCGCGTGATGATGAAGCAATTACGGCGCACTCGTCTCGTTCGCTTTTGAACCTCGTGAAGATTATCATTATTTTGATTAATTAATTACCTACCGGTTGAACCCGGGGAGTCACGTGACGCGCCGCCCTTCAGGGCCTCCACGTGACCCAGCCCACCGCCCATGGGAATCAAATCACTCGCTAATTTAAAAAATAGCCTGGCCAGGACATTTCACACAAATTGTGTTCGTGACGCCGAAATGGCGCGGTGTGCGGTAATCAAATGCGAACGATAACGAACGATACCTTGAATTGATAGATTGGTTTTCTCTGACTTTGATAATAGCAAATGTTTCTGCTTTAAATTGATATTAGACTATTCGGAAATTAATATCGTTTTGAAAATGACACAATAAAATGCTGTTATTATTATTCTTGATAAATTATCCAAAAAAATAATTGCTTTCGTTAGATAAAATTAACAAATCTTAAAGTACTTAAAATGATAAAATAATGGCGATGATAAATATGGGGCTCTAACTATTAAGTTTGATGCATTTAAAAATGTAGAGAAATTAGTAGTATAGTTCGGGACAAACAAGAAGGTGAAACGTGTTAGTGTTAGTGAATCTGTGAGGATATCCGTACTAGTCCTTCTTGATTGGTTTGTATACATGTATTTGCAACGAAAATAATGATTTATTGTCGTAAAATGCATTGTATTGGTTGACGAGTTGTCGTTTGGGCGAAACTTAACTTAGGACGAGGCGGTCAATTGTTTTGTAAAGAAAATACAGAGTGTTTAGAAAGTATGTAGATATGGCGGAATACAATAAGAAGCGTATTTTTAGGTAGTGCCTAAAATACGCATAACAGTTATGCAGCAGGTAGTCGCCGTGACAAAACTGGGGATCAACCCAGCTTACAAAATTGTTCAGAATTACAAAACTAACGAAAACCAAATAGTTTTAATAAATCAGTGATAAGAAGATGTATTCACAATAATTAAAAGAATTTAAATTAAAAAATAACATAAATAAAAATTAACAGAAATATTTAAATTTTCAATGAAAAGCGAAATATCTTTTTTTATATTCTAATTTTTAAGTTTATTTTACGATTTTGTAAAAACAACAATAATCTAAAATTATTTATTAAACGCTTTTCTCTAAGTATTAGTAGGTAAAAAATAATATAAAATAAATTAATAAAAAACTGTTAAACACTCGATATACACCCTGTGACTAATACAGACGCATTTCACCTTCTTGCTTGTCCCGGACTACTATACTAGTTAGAATTAAAGTCGATTGAAGATCATACAAACTGATATTGGTAATAGGTATATTTATGGCTTCAGGATTTTTTTTTTGTGTGTTTCCTTATTTATATATGCAGAAAAGTAATAGAGTTGTTGTTACTTCAGTACTATATATTTATATTAAGTTAAGACAAATATAAACAATCATTAGATGTCATAATTTAATTACTTTATAGTGGTGATTGTTTCAATAACGCAAATAGTTGTTATCCATTTGGATTTATGTCTAGTGAATTTTATTTTATTCTAAACATGTACTTAATTTAACAGATATTGAAAACATACTTAAAATATAAAATAAGAAATAAAATGGTAATGTAGTCATTTTAATTAATAATCAATAAACGTAATCCAAAATACCACGAGAATAATCGCCGTCCAGGTTGCCATCACCGGAGCGATTAATACCACAAATACGGTCGCGGGAATGTGCCGCAATTGGTTTAAATAATTACTATACATATGTCAAATAGTCAGGTGATTATGTCACGTCGTGTTAACTAGACTGACGAAACGTTGGACAGTCACGGCATTTGTGTCGGGGCAAGCACATAAATTCTGGATTGCGCACTTGACCAAACGTATACTTAATTAGAGCCCCAATACTACTTGGGCTGCTACACTCACCCCACGACTCCCCCAAGAGGATCCTAGATGGCCTGATCAACTTTGATGGTTTTCCAAGCGACTAACGTCACCGCTATCGCGTTTGATCAAATTAATGGTCCAAATAAAAAAAAGTTAGCATTCGACCCGGACGATTCATTAAACACAACTCGATGTCCCTTTATGATTAACTGAAATATTAACGCGTTTCATTAATATACATAATATTATAAGAGCACGATACTAATTTGACGCGTTAACGTGTTGACGGTTAATTATCAATTTGGCTTGTAAAATTTAAATTAACGCGAATGTAGCGATGATCATCTTTTCCCATGTGAGCGCAGAACTAACGGGCTGTTGTAATACATTACTTTATTAAAAAATATGTAATGGGATACGGTTATATAATAAGGTAAATTAAATTGGGTATTCGTTAAGGGATTTGAACTAATTCAAGCTATTGAAAAAAATATAATATTGATGAAATTCTATTGCAGCAATTTTTTAATTTAATGAAGTATAAATTCATATTATTCACATGAAATTTTTTATATATTATTAATTTGTGCATTTTTGCTTTTATTATTAGATTATAATATTTGGTGCATTTTTTCTATATAGTTAGTAAATGAGTTCAAGCGCCTTTTCATTTATTTGTAAAATGCGAGGAATTGATCCGAATTGGTTTTAATGAAGTCATAAAAAAATCTGTATTATATAATAATGTCATTAGCTATTAGTTGAAAATATAAGTTGCATATTAGAATATATTAACAAAGAGTTATTTTTCAAAACTTGAAGAGATATTATAAAATAACTAAAGACTCTAAATTAATAAAAAGTGAATTGCGGTTTCAATCGAAAATTTACCAAAAAAAGGGCGCAGTTTAGCTTAAAACAATAATTATTATGGTATTTTTTTTATTGTAATCAATGAACAGTGTAACTGTTATCATTCAAACGCGCGGTTACAAGATTTTATGGCATTGTCAAAACAAAAAATTGTCTAAAATTTATTAATTTGCTTAAAATATTGTACATGATTGATTTACATATTTAATGCAGGAAGTTTACGGCTAATTATCCAAAATAAACCTGGTATGTATTATTGTTATAAATATCAGAAAACATATAAAATGTTTCGCAATAATTTACACATACTTATTGAAGCAACGGCAAAGCTGCAATTCTTGAAATACTATATGCCACGACTATTCTACTTCGGTTTACTAACTTGACGGTTTGCTAAACCATTTTAATTAATTTGCGCTCTAACACCGCCGCCCGACACTAACACCTGATGTATATTTGTATATTCGTGTACATATGTATATTAATTGTGCAATAAATGTATTCCAAATAGATCCATCAAGCTCAATGGTTGATAAAGTCACACCATTCGGCCCTAACACCAGTGGGGTGACTGTTTCTTGCAAAATAAAAAAGTATGATAATCATCCCAATCACAATCAACGTTAAATACTCCTGCCGCGTTTTGAGTCAGAGTTAGGTTAGGTTAGGTTAGGTTAGTTAGTGATTCTGATATATTGTGCATATTTTTATATCGAATATTTTTTTACTACTAGTACTTTAGAGAGCAAAATAAATTATTTTTTATTTGTATGCATATGTTATATACTATTTAACTATATACTTGACTAAATGCAATGCTAGTTTATTAATTACCGCCCTTAAAATTATTCGCGACTTTGACGATTTTGTCAATCAACGATAGCCACGTCGAATGAGAAGCGCAAATCCCAAGGCGCTTAGAAAAAAGGGGCGCCACCTCCAGGATCTTGCACACATCCTTTCTGAATTTGAATAATAAATACGGTAAATAATAATTCGGCACGTTTTGTCGGTCTCGGACGGCAGCCGCCGTCCACCTTGGCGGCCATTACGTATTCAATAACTCTAAAAGGTTTTCAAAAAACACGTACCGGCTCCACATATAACGTTATCCGCCTTTTCTCGTGGTGCCGGTGTCAACATGATATTCAGATATCATCCCCCGACACGGATACGCCTGCCCGTTACTGCCATTTTTATACGCCCCGAACTTTATTTTTGATACCGACCGCATAAAGTGTACGCCATGATTGACACGACCGCGAGAAACGTTATGGTCGACTATCAAAAATTACGCGGGGCATTACGTCTTATATTCGAATGTCGATATTTAATATTCATATTACGGCGTGACTCTTTGAAAGGCGGTTTTATTTTTGTTATATCGAGACTAGCGTCATACCCGTTGAGAAATCAACGGAGAGATCTTTTTATCTTGAAAAAAAACTGACATATAAATGTACGCAGAAGACACAACTCTCATAACTAATTCTTACAGTCTTAAACCAATTGCAATTAAATTAGAAACATCTTTACAAAAAAATAATTAATATTTGGTTTAATGGAAAATTAAAATAAACCGAGTAAAAGTTAAAGCAATTTTTTTTACAAAACATAGATATTTTTTGCTTCCATCTCTTAAAAGTGAACAAGGAAACTGAATTAAACAGCGAGCCACAAAATCCTGAGCGACAAAAAAAACAGAGAAAAAATCCTATATAAAGCAATAATTAGATCGTTAATTACACAAGCTTGCTCGGAATGGAGTAACAACAAAAATTCACATTCACGTGCATTATGAAGTAAACTATATTACTAAAGTCTTTTAAATGTATGTTTTGATTAAATTTGTTTAATGTATAAGCAATTAGCTATATTAGCTAAATAAATTATTAAAATAAATATATATTTTAAATATGAACTAATCAATTTGTTGTCCTTAGCATTAAAATCAACGGCGTTTTAGCGGTCTTGCATTTAAAATGTTCTTTAACTATTAATGTATTTATTTTTAAAAATTAATTTCGAGACTTTACATAATAGAGGCATAAAAAACTTTCTATCAATTTTGAAAGGTATTTGTATTATCATTATTTGTATTATTGCACTGCTTATTTTTGTCAAGATACGAATTTTGATAATTTATTTTTGTAATAATTAATAATAGTATTGAATGGAATTCGGTAATTTATTTTGACGTTAATAATCAGTGTGACGTACTTTGGATATGTATATGTTTAAGATATTTTTTTAGCAGTTGGACATTGTTTATATTTAGTGCTTATCTACTTGAATATTATTCTCAGTTTAATTCAGATTAATATGAGAGCGTCCATATTTTTTTCAATAAAACATTTAATGCTATAATACCCCTTTTATTAGCATAAAATACATATCCAAATCCCAGTGAAAAAGGTATAAGAACTCTCCCTTTAGCGATGAAAGCACCATTAAGGTCGATAGCCATTTTTTATTAAATTTAACAATATTTTTACGGCATAATGGCCGCGATGCGTAATCCAAAAAATCCCCAATAAACCAAAGTGCAGATTTTTTACGATGCCAGTCGTATATTTTCGGATAGGTACATATTAATATTTTACACAATCGTAAAAGACACTCTCGATGCGATTGCTCATAAAGCTTTTTAAGCAAGGATTCCGCTGTTAAATTTGACAAGTCAGTTAATAAATACAAAGTATGTGTATGTGTATGTGTTATTATAAATATACATATGCAGGTTGTTTTAGCGGACATATGCGAAGCGTTCGTATGTAAGAATATATTTATTATTTTCGTTCGAGGCAGAAACGAGCCCTTGTCTGAAATGTCCAGAGCTTTTTCGTGGACTCTATCTTGCTGTCATGGTTCCGTACATCCCGTGGGATCTGACAACAGTAAAACATTTTTGAATACTTTTACATCGGTTGAATCTTTTACATATTCAAGGGACCGGCTAGAGAAAAAAAAGCAAATCGGACAGCGTATCACGTTATGAGCTCAAAACTATCAGAGCGATGAATAATGGGGTATTTGAATATGTAAGGTTTGGGAATAATTTTATAAAGTAAAATATCATCTAGAAGGGTTATTCGCAAACTTATATAAATTTTATAATATAAATATTTTTAGATATTCTGATCAATAATTTAAAGCTTTAATCAGCAATCTTGACTAAGATATTTATAAATTAAATTTATTGTTTTCTTTGCCTTATAATGTCATTACCAGATTTCGCATCCACATTTCTCTGAGTTATGTTTTCAATATATAAAATTAATTAGGAATAATACTTCAACAAAAAACCATCGTCTATACACTTTTTTATGTAAAGGCCCAGTTTAGAAATATTATATATCAGGCTCGGTGGGCTAAAAATCAAAATTTAAGCGACCTTAAAAAAACAAACATAATTTACTCTAAAATTTTAATATTCGCATATATTTGAATCTTTAGAAATATATTATGAATTAGTTGTAAGTTTTACTTATTTTCTTTTTTAGATAACATTTAATCAAACTGGGGTTCAAAGTTCGTCAATTCCTATCGGCAAAATTTATTGCAAACGATCATCTATTAATTATGACCTGAAATTGTAATTTTATGTATTTCATCTTCGAAAATACCTATTAAAAAAGTGCTATCAAAAACAAATATATCAAGTCCCAAAACATTTGATCATAATTGACAAAATTCTGTTAATTTATTTTCTTTAACATGTCATCACTTTGCAGAATTATACATTTTAATTAAAAGTATAGTAAAAGTTTCTCAATAGTACAGTCGAATAAATTGTATTTTGCAACTGTATTATTATTTAAAAAAGCGTTTGCTAAATTGGCTATTGATGTTACTCACAATGTGCTCAACACATCAAGCAACTGATTTCGTCAAAAGCCTAATAGATTGAAGTAAGGCTACAAAAATCATACACGATTTAATTAATTTCCACATCGTTAAAGGGCTAATTACAAACTTAAAAATGAGCTACTTATGAACTGACTTTAGTTACAGACTCATTTTCCTTACTTTATTTTCGCGTAAGTTGTGAATATCTGGTTATGACGATGTATATTATATTATTTTAGTACAGACATAACGCCATAGAACAATAAGCATAATGCTTTGTCATCTAATTTAATAACAAAATAATTTATAGTCTACTTTGCCATAAAAACACGACATTCGAAGTCCACAATGCCGAATATCTACGGGCAGGGCTTTTATTGTCATGTAACGTGGTGGAACGACGTTCCGGTACCCTTTTTTTACGGTATTTTTAATGTATTAAAAGCAATTGTTACTGAGTTTTATTTCTTTTTTTTTATAAAAATGTAACGTCATTATTTTCATTTTTTATTTTTTTTTAGTGTAAAAGATTAAAAATGAAAGAAAATTCCAGTTACTGTTCAACCGCTGGTCCCACTAAGAAAAGTCCAAGACGATAACAGAAAATATGGAAATATTGGTACAAGTTGATGACTCTGAATCATCTCAAGCTGATCTTGAGGAGCAAGGCCGAACTCAAAATAATTAGCCGGATTGCTGGTCAATAGATAAAAAAAAAACGATTTTTGCTCAAAAAATAAATGGTTGAACATAACATCTTGCAGAAATTTTGGAGCTCTTGGAACTGAAACGAATGAAAATTTCCATAGAATGGGCCAACAATGAAATCACATATTCTAGAAAAGATATAAAACTGCAATTGAGCTTACTTTGAAAAAAATCGTTCACAGAATCTGCTGCACACAAAGCAGCGTTAAAAATTATTTCTAAAGATGAAATTTTTTTTTTTTTTTTTTTAATATTATGATTTTATTAAGATTCATAGTATTTTATCAAATGAGATGCATTTTTTGGGGCATTTTTCAAAGGAGGGGGTGCCCCTTGACGTCCTTATTTAGAATTCACGCCAAAAGCAATAAAATCGTCGCAGTGGAAACGCTTGGTTATCTAGTGCTCATAATAAAATTATATATACCTAACAATATTACGATTCATAATAAGTGAGAAACGAATGAAGCATATTTAAATCAAATTTTGACGAATAGGAGAGCGCAAAAAACAATTATCCCTTCTCAGAAGTCAAAAATTCACGTCAAAAGCAATAAAATCGTGCCGTCACCGTCACAGTGGGAACGCTCGTTGCCGAGCGTTCCCACTGTGACGGCGTCGACACGATTTTATTGCTTTTGACGTGAATTTTTGACTTCTGAGAAGTGATAATTGTTTTTGCGACCTCCTATTGACCCAAATTTGATTTTAATACATTGGTCAAAACCAATACTCTCATATCAGAAGTTCGTTATAATTTCTGTAAAGATCATATTTTTAAAACATTAAATTTCGTATAATAGGCAATTTCACAAATTCGGCGTAACATATGTACATACATATTTTTTTATATTAAAGTAATTTCTAAAATGCTTCGCGGGCCGGATAGAATTTCGGCGCGAGCCGGATACGGCTCGCGGGCCGCCGTTTGCCCAGACCTGATATAGATGATGTTTTTTGTTGAAATATTTCCATCTGTCTTTGTGAGATTGATCATTAGAGAAGCATTCCTCTCTCAAGGTAATTTATAACACATTAAGAGACTGTCATTGAGACTTCTTTATTGTCATAGCGAAAGCAATGTGAATAAAACTAGCTTGAAACAATAAAGAAAATTTGATTCGTAGAATTAACATACTATCGTCTTTAAAAAAGCTATAAAGGACTGTTGTCTCAATCGCATGCGTGTCAAATTATCCCAAAATCGACAACATACCATTGAACTTATTTGATGAATCTAAAGACCTCAGCAACATAATATGGCTACTAAAATTGAAAGATAGTTTGGCTGTGATACTCCACTTAGATTAAGGGAATTTAACTGTAGCTTTTTCTTGGTCCATTATCTTGTCAATTGACTAAAATAATTATTTTATGAGTTATGACTTATGATAATAATAACATCATTTTAAAATTATTTAAAGGTATGTATTAAAGCTCGTTACTGAAATACACATGCGTGTTTGTGAAGTCTGATATATTATATAACTGTTTTGTAATCTATTACATAATGTAATTTAATTTACAGATCTTGGCCTGGCTCATAATAATTTTTAACCGTTCACTCTATAATTTGTCTCATCATTGAGGCAAAGAATACAATTTCTCTTCTGATCTTTAATAATTGAAATAATAAGTCTATTTAAAAATAAAAAAAGGAAATTATGTTTTTTATACAAATAATATATTTTATTCAAAACAGTTTCATTGTCAACAGTTTATCTTTTACAATTTTTGTATAAAATTAACAGAACATCCCCTATTATTTAACCCTTCACGTTCGTTACGCTCAGTGACTGGATCGATTTCCATAAAATAATTAGCAAAGCTAAACGGCGTAATCACTCCTTGCTTATCACATTTGTAATCTTTCGCGTGAGTCAGTGTTAAAAAAAAATCGTATACTTGAAAAATGCACTATGCAAATTAAACAAGATTAATTAATTTAATCAGATAGTCGTATATTTAAAGCATTGATCGTCAATTTTGCATGTTTTTTTTCACGACAAATTTTTTATTGTATAAATTAATCCTTATCAAAGATTCTGCATCCATAATTTAAATGATTTTTCACATCTCGTGTCCATATCTATGTCTCCGTTGTGGAAAACTGTATGTTCATACGCTCGTTTACTATGCAAAGCGTGTGTATGCGCTTTCGGTCGGTCGCCGCGGTCTTACCGTTTATCCCATTAAATATTGACAGGGAAAATATAAACGGGAAAATAAGGCGACGTGTTCCCGTCTGGATGATATCATGTTTCCCGGACGATTCTTCTGGGCACACTTAAGTGCTTATCCGGGACGCTCACTTGGGAAAAACGCTCGCATTCGACCGCTTATTAAATACTGATACGTCCCAACAAACACTTTTCGACTACTCGAATTTTCTATGTTTATTCACACCGGATAGTTTTAAATTTCAACGCTTTTTATACAGTGTCGCAGTGGAAATGGGTCGCATATACTTGCATACGATGAAACTTTAGAGATATGAGGAGAACGTGTTGAAAATAAGTTTGTATGTTGTTGGTTAATGCAAAATAAGTAAAAAAACTCTAATATGTTTAAAGTGACAATGCTTATTTAATCAATTACATCATTTTCATGATGAGATAATAATAATTTTTTCACATTTTTAGATGTACACTAAGTGTACATCATCGGAGCGCAGGAGATGGGATGGGTAATATACATGTTTCAAGAATAAACTATCTAAACTTTTTAAACGTTTGAGTTTTTACCACATCGTCACCATACACTAAACATTTTAGTCGCAGTAGATTTTTTATTATTAGTCACTTATAAATAGTAACGATAAATAGACCAGTGTGAATGGCTTAGTCCTTTTCAGCCGTCCATATTGCGGAGTTTGCTGCCTCGATGTTGACGTGTTTCATGTTTAGCAGCAATACGATTTATATTTACGTCGCCAACGTATTCAACACATAGGTTACGATGTACAAATGTCTCCATATAGAGCATTTACAATGTTTCGTAATACTTTATTATGATTTTTTAATCATTTTAATGTAGCACTGTATGGCACATCTCAGCCGTAGACATAAACTGGCTTCAGAATTTGATTGCATAACTTGATTTTGTTGTATAGTGATGTTTTGAATTTCCTCCGATAGTGAAATATAGCTTTCTATATTTTATTTCAAGTTCTTCTTTTTCTTCATGTTTCTTTCAACACAGTTTGGTGTCCAGGGACATGGCAAGGGGGACCCGACAAAGCCGCGCCTGACAATCCCGTGCCGACTAAGCCGCCCCGACATTGCCGCGCAAGATAATCCCGCGCAATACAACCCCGACATTGACGCGACGTTAAAGCCGCGCCGACATTGCCGCGCAAATCAAAATTATAAAATTGAATAAAATGAAAGAAAATGATTTTTTTAATTCTAATTATTTTGTTTTGTAGACAGCTCTATCACTAGTGATTCGCTTTTTGAACAGTTAGTCATAGATTGGATGATGCTGGACAGTTACAAAATATACCGAAATGAAAATAAATCAATACAATATCAGTAAAAAAGGTTAGGTTGTTTGGTTCTACAAGGTGAAAGTCGGCGCGAGCGGTAGCGAGACGCCTCCCTTTTCCTATATATATTTGTAATTATTAATAAATAAAAACCATGTTATAAAATGAATTTTGTTTTGACTTTGCGCGGCTATGACGGCGCGGGATTGTCCTACGCGGCTTTGTCGGGGTGCCCATGGCAAGATATTAAACTATATTTTAAAATTGGATAGTGTTGCCGTTTATGAAAATTTACAATTAATTATTTATATTTTTATTAGTGAAGATGATATGTACTAATTTAAATTTATTATATTTAGTATGAAATATATTTATTTCTGCATATACTTCATTCAATAGTCAAACTGCTCTTATTAAAGCGAATTTATAAGTGTAAAACAATGTGTCAGAATTGCGGTTTGCCTTAGTTATACTAGATAGTATAGATGCGTTTGAGTAGCTTATATATGTTTCGGAAAGTTGTGATAGTAAGTAGAATTTAATTAATTATATTTAAAAAGCTATAGAATTTGATTGGCAATCAAAAGAAAACCATGTTGAAATTATAATGGGATATGAAGAGAATTACTCTTAGCCTAAAAGAGAAAGCCGATTGTCCGATTGCCGAAATCCTGACAAATTAGTATTTTAATTACAATTTTCTTCAGATGGCATTTTAACCAGTCAACTGTTTCATAAGGCAAATGAGATTCTGCGTTCATTTTTTAGTTAATATCGCTGGTCTTATAGCAACAGCAAGAGCTCAAAGATTTACTCTCAGTGATTAATTAAGCGTTTTTTCGTGCCCTTTTCTCCAGTGCACGAAAATAAAAAAGAGTCAAATTAGCACCCGCCCGGGTGGGTCCATATTTCTTTTTGTGCTGGTTGCAATATTGTGACACTTGACAGAAGGACAAATCGTTTTGCGACGTTGCGTTCTCTCGCCCCCGCCCTTTATGAATAAACGCGATCTTAGCGGCGGTGGCGGAGACGGTTATAACATCGCGGAAACGTCCGGCCGCCATTTGTTATTCGACTCTTCTATTTGCTACTAGGCAATAATTTTCCAACCCGTCAAGTGACCCAGCTACCACTTTTGCATAGCTCCGTGATCTGACTCGGCGATTGTAGCTCGTGTAATACAAGGTTGAAAAATTAATACAGTCGAGCTTCAAGCTTTCGCTCATTTAAGAAATGTTTTTTTTTTTATTTTTAAATAAACAATAATTTATTTGCGTTAACATAGTCAGTTCGAGAGCTATCCATTTCATCATTATTCGTAATTGAGAAAGAGATGGCAAGTTTGGGTTTATGTCCTTATTATTATATCTAAACCACGCGATACGGATATACGTTTGTGCGAATTTTCATATAAATTAAATTAGAAAAAATGAACTTTACAAAAAATTGAGATGCACAACTGTTTTTTTGATAAGCGTTAAGCGTTCTATACAATATTTTGTTTCGTTCAACACACAAATTCTGTTAATTTCGGTCATAGTATACACCTCCGATAAACAGTATAGTCTCAAATGTTTTTAGAAGGGGTAAAAGCATATTTTTATTAACAAAAAGCATCTCATTGTCTCGCATTTCGAAACAAAATAAAGGCACATAAAGGACCATGGATTTTAAAGCTGCTAGTGTTGCTCAAGTATACAAATTGTTTCATTGTAAGATTTTTTCAAATTTCATTTTTGATAGTATAAACGAATATTCATATAGTTGAAAATTGGGGAAATAATTTGAATAATCGAATATTCAATTGAGAACCTAACTCATAATGTATAATGCAATTTTGCTTTCACTGCTATAATACATATGCTATGGAAATTTTACATTTACAAAAGAGCAATTAATCATAAAAAGCTCCTAAGACAATTTGACAACCGACAAACAACATTGGAAAATGTATAAAAATAATTACAATTTTATTTAGTAGACGAATTGATGGATGTGTTACATGTGAATATAACAATACTTTATTTTATTGATGTATGGAAGTATGTATATTCAAAGTGATAAAAGCGAGGATAAAAAATATTAAAAAACTAGAAAGAGTAAAAGGTATAATAATTTACAGTTCATATATTTCTACTTTGCTTGCCAACGTTATATTAATAAAATAATCATCAGTGTTCTCATATTTCAATATCCGATTCCAAACTATCGAAGTTAAGAAAAAATCATTCTAATAAATCTTACACATTATTTTAAATATTTTTTTAAAGCAACTCGCAATATTTGTCGCAAAAAAGTTGTAAAAAAATCAGCGCTGCAAACCTTTCTAGTTGTAAAGTTGGGTTAATTTTAGACAATTTTCTTAGTAGAAAATCAGAAACTCCCGGGAGCTATTAAATTGTTTCAATAATGGCCTAATAAACGAACGAATTTAATTACCACTCTTTAAGACCAGGCTAATAAATGATTGGAGAATGACAACTCGCGTGTTTCGTGTTGAATCTTCTGTATTTTAACTTCGCTAAGTCTCCCATTTATATCTGGAATAGTTTAACCACGGCTATAATATATATACGTCTATAAAGTTAAATTATTGAATCTGAGCGTATGTAAATCTTTGAGGCTTAAGGAATATTATTAAGAATATTAAAGGCAAACTAGTTGAGTTCCTATTTTATGTTCTGAACTTCTCGTTTATAGTTTACTATTTTATTTTAATAATAGCGTATTATTTTCTATCTCAGCTCGATTTAAGTCAGGTCTGAAAACAGATCTAGTGCCAGAAAAGGGTATTTATTTTTAAATAAAACCCTATTGACTATATATTATTACATCGATACAGACCCATTGTCGATCTGTCCATTTTAATGACAACGAACCTGACGTTTTGTGTTGGACATGTATCGATGTCGTGCTGGGGTAGTTTATCGACGTTTGTCCCACGATTTCATGTGGCCCGTGATAGTGCTATGTAGATATACTCTATATGTGTAACATATAGTATGTGTGCGGTTCGGCAATGTGCCGTGAGATGTCGCAATATCCTCGGTCGAGAGACTGATTACCCCTTTGGGAGTGGTCCCAGGTTTCCATCACCCGCTGCCAGGTGCCTCCTCTTCCAATCCTCACTACTCTCAACACTAATCCTTTATTTATGCTACGCTATAGTATGCACGAATCAACCGCCGACGCACGCGGCCTTTAAAATTTATTCCATAAAAATACATATTGAATTAATCTTATTCAAAAGTCGATGGAGAATCTTTGAATTGCTTTAGCTTAAATGTATTTCTAACTCAAAATAATTTGCTTTTAATGTTAGTCATATATTATATCTACTACAGTTTTGATATTATTTTTTTATTGCTCATCTCGCTCATAATTAATCTCGAGCTTATCTCTCAAATCGACAATCTCTATATACTTATGTACGTATATACACGGCTTTAATAACGTCGAAAATTGCCACGAATTTCAATCTCTCGCGCGTAATGAGCGTCGAGGAGATTTTCTCTCACAATTTTCTGTCGGACGCGCATTTTCCATGGCGCCTGATATACATTATTAAAAAAAGCGAGCTTTAAAGATTTGCAATCACGAAATATTTTTTTTGTAAAATACTAATTATTAATCCAAATGTCGTTCATGCTTGGATGTTTGAGGACTACATTTAAGGATGTTACTCATACAATATGTTTATTTTTACTAATCTCAGTGTTGTCTATAATTTTTTTTAATCAGCGACTATACACCGTATTATAATATTAAAAAGTAAAATCTATCGTAGTATTCTTTAAATATTTTTTCAGGTTTCTAAGCCTTTGGGGGTGTGATTTCGTAAGATGCAGTTGCAGGTGAAAACTTGTGAGAATTTTATTAGTTAAATTTACATATTGCGACATCATTATTCTCCGAGCGGTGGTGGAAAAGTTGGCGGAGGGATGAATTAAGTGGAAGATCCTTAGAGTTCTGATTGGTATGGCTGCGACAGTATAGTGGATATTGATCCCTCTCTGCTGCGGTGCTCGTATGATGGAGTCCCTCTCGCGATGTGAGCGTCCATGACCGTATGTTGTTCGCGGGCGGGGCGAATCATTGAACACCAGCATTTTGTATTCAGATCTGCAAAGCTTGCTGACTAATCACACTCATGCAGCGATAATCCAGCCAATCGTTGCACTCGCTTCTTAGAACAATACCTTTAAAAAGTGACATTTGCTTGTTGGATATCTTCGAGGTCGAATTGTGCAACAAGAATGTTGTGGCCTTACGGTGATATATTGTTTTCCGTGACCGTTTCGTAACAAAGAAATATTCATTTAATGCACCGGAGAATCCTTGCGTGTTATTTATGAGAAACCCTTTTTTTCCGAATCGTAACGAGGGCCTTTGTATGATACCACTATTGTCTAATTTATCCCTATTGATAAATAATCATTTTTGATCACAGATTTTAACGCGAGTTTCAAGAATAGGATCTTCTACAGTTTTAAATAATACATTTTTGTAGTTGAACAAAAAATCAATCCTTCGCCTAATAAAATAGGGTTAAAAGTTAGAAGAAACATATTTGTTTGCAGTCTTATTTTAAATTATTATTCTTAGGGTTATCTAAAAATCTGTAAAAATTTTAAGGAATAGTTTATAGCTTAGTGCATATTTTTTATGTCTACGTAATAAGAATGAATATATATTATAATAAATATACTGTAATTTACTACCCAGTTCCATTCAATATATAGATATCATCAGATTAAATAAGCTATGATACACACTATGGCATCTTATCATATGTTAAGTGATTAATTTACAGTGTTATCAAAAATAATAGCATTGATTTATAAATTCTAGCCTTAAAGCATGTGCAAATTTCATGACGTACGAGAGTTTTTGCTACTTCAGCAAACACATTATTGCTTAAGATTTTTTAAGATCTATTGACGCACCGAGTGTGAGAAACAAAACCATTTTTGTCATATCGGCTGGTGCAGCTTAAAGTTCCTGCCATAAATTTAGAGGAGCTTGGTGCAGACCGTACGCGACAATAGATGGATCATCACAATAGCCATTTGAAATTTATATTAAAAGTTGTGTACAATATGGCTTGATTAAAATATTTTATGGACATTCCAATAGCAAACTTCTTATTAAAAAATGCATTAGAATATAACTAATACAATTACAACACCATAAAATCGATGTAATTTGCTGCAATAAGAAGAGGGAGAGCATATTTCTTACAAGGTGACGATTTGTATAAAATTAAATATATATGGCCACTAACAACATCATCAACTTTCCAATCAAAAATCTCCAACTTGTACTCACTGATTTTTTACGACTTTGAAACAGCAACCGCTTCTCTCTTTACGTTAACCCTAGTCCAGCTCAACCTCCGGAATTCATAGTTCAATCCGCTTTCGAGGCGACTCGATCCTTCAGATGTAGAAACAGATGTACTTTACGTATACCTATACATAAAGATACAAACTGTATTTGAACGTAATTGAAATTGATGTATAATTTTAATTACAATTTATTTATATTAAATTAAGATTATCAAGACCTAACAGGTTACCCCAATGCGGCATGATGGTCGAAAGTA
The DNA here is from genome assembly GCF_051122295.1 of Plectrocnemia conspersa. Taxonomy (NCBI): domain Eukaryota; kingdom Metazoa; phylum Arthropoda; class Insecta; order Trichoptera; family Polycentropodidae; genus Plectrocnemia; species Plectrocnemia conspersa. The sequence continues at coordinate 19,985,585 of NW_028277168.1, forward strand.
AAACATTGTAGTGGATTCAATAAAATTCCCATTTTCATGATAAAAAGTGTCAAATTGTGAAAGCTGCAAAATTTAATTTAGATCGTTCAAAATATAGACAGACATACAATAAATTTTACATATACATAAAATGTTAATATGTAGTAATATAACTGTGAGGCTAGAGCAAAAGATTTAATCAGAAAATTAAATATATATTATCATTTATTGCGAATCAAAGTGGAAACATATTTTAACTCACGTGGGATTTGAATCCAGATTTTATCTGAAAAATAACTGAAAATGTATTGATTTTTTTGAAAATAGCTTAAACATTTTTATTTAGAAAGGAAAAAGAAAATTTGTTCATGTAGAAATTACTGTTAATTAGAATAATATTAACGCTTTCTACAAGTAGGACAAAGGCAGATCTTAAAACCAATCTTCAATTGGCAAGTAATTAGTGATATATCGAGCACGTGAATTATAAACTTTAAGTTATCTTTAAAAAATGTCAAGATCTTTAGTAAAATCTTATCTCCTGGTTTTTTTCACAATCGTAAAGAAATCTTGCAGATAATTATTAAAACATTTTATTTGTCAATGCTGAATTTTTCTAAGCTAAACTCTATAAGGAATATTCATTTTCTTGTAGAGATGAAAAACGTATTACAGGATTTTCATATTTCTTTATTGTAAGCATACAATACAAACAACTATTTTTGATTTAAAAATATGATTTTTGAACATGAACTATACACTTCTTCTGAAAATCTTAATTTTCTTTTCCTCAATATAGCTTTATACACACTTGATGTATATGGCGAGAGGTAAGACTCGTATGTAGACCCACACAAACATTTCGTTCAAGTTCCCGGTCCCTTCGTTAACATTTCAAACATTTTGCGGATTTGCGTCTCGCGATCACGGTCCTACGTGTCGGGGTCGGCGTTGTTGGGCCGATTCCTCGGATGACCTTTATTTATTCACGTGCAAACTGAGCCGTGGAAGAAGCTGTGACTTGGCATGGTAAGTTTTTATGGCTCCTGTGTTCAGCATCTGGATTGTCCCGGAGCTTTAAAGCTCCGGGGTTTCGCCCATAAAGTACCCGCGGAATGGAGAGCGGAGCTTGCATGCGGATTAGGCACTCTGCATTAGAGCCTTGCAATATTGCTCGGCGTCGCTTGACAGCGCTTTTAAAACTTTACATCGTCAGCTGCATGAGCACAGATATTATATAAGTGTATCAGGAAATTTTATGAAAATTTATCGACAAGCAATGAGTGCATCTGGGGTGTATTTTTGCAGATATATTTATGTAGAACATTGTTGGAATTAATAATTAAAAAAAATTGCTATTTAAATTTTTTGTCAGTCCCTAACACTTATTTTTAATAATTTGTTTCGAAAATATTTTTGCAGGACTATTATTGCTAACGTGCCTTGCAAGTATAGAGATTTGTATTTTAGGATGCATAGCATGCTGCAATGAAGGATTGTATTTAACATACATTTTAAGTGTTACAGGAAACCTCAGGCAAAAAACAGTTTAAATATTGTAAGCGTGAAGATATTACTCAGATAGATCCAAAGCATTGTCAACGATTGGTTATAGGTGTACAAAATAAAATCATTGCGATATGGAATGTCATATTTTGATGCCGATAGGAAAACTGATCGGCTTAAAACAGCGATAGATATTACCAGCGAGTTCAAAGAACAAATAATTGTGGTCACAACTCGTAAGCATCTCAGAGATGAAGATTTATTCGGTCGTATACTTGCTAAAAAACCGTTAATGATTAAAAAAATGTGACAAAAATGCCTGGAATGGGCCAATCAGCATAAAAATTGCATTTCTATCGATTAGAGAAGAGTAACGTTCTCTGATGAGAGTAAAATTAATTTATTTGGGTCAGATGGAGCGTTCAAGTTCATCGTATAAAAAGTGAAAAATACCGTGATTATTGTATTCAGCCAGCTGTGTGAAATTCAAGAAGCCAAATGATCTGGAGATGCTCTTCTTATGTCAGAGTGGGAAGTATAGACTTTATCAACGGAACGGTAAAGACGGCAGATTACAAAATCATCCTGAAAAAAAAATAAGAAAAGAGAATTCAGAATGATATTTAATTTTCATAACAGCCAGATGAGAGGCACGGTAAAAAAGCAGAATAACCGACCTTACAATATATAATGGACTATAATAAATATATGAGATGTTGATCGCAACGATCATTACCTAGTTACCTAATTTCGAAAAACAACAGAATAAACAAAAGAAGTTGTTTGTTATTTATTTTATTCGTTCAGTGTCTATCAAAATTTGAATCGTAACGGTAAAATTAAATTCAAAGATTTTCTTTTGAGTAAGGCTAAGGGTTGGTTGCAGAATTCAGCGGAATCTATCGATTCTGAATACATTTCACCAGTTTCTACCACATATTTCTGTGCCTGTGCTGTCGATCCACCAGAAAGGCTTTTGGATAAGCTACAAAATAAATATTCACAAGGATAAAGCTTAAAAAAATAGTGCGATAGATAAAAAAAGTGTAAATAATAAATATAAATAGTGATATGGTGTGGTGTATAAGTGTAGTGATGAAAATAAATGTGTCTGTGACAGTTGTAAGCAGAAAAAGGACGCCGAAAAATTTGGTGAGTGCAAATTATATTATATTATAATCGGATATCTTGTATAAATCGTTTATACATAAAATTGTAGAAGTATTTAAACATACATATTATTAAATTATAAATAAATGGTTTGTAAACATTGCAACCATTTTCAATTTACACAAAATGTGCAATAATATTTTCTTTTTTAATTATTTTACAATAAACTAATACGGCTATAATTTATCCGAATTGTAGCTTTTTTCCCTGGTTTCTTAATCTATGAATTTTAATTTTGCAATAAAATTCAGAATTTTAGTTTGAAAAACTATTAATTAATGTACTATCAACCGGGAAGTTTCGATTTATTTTTATTGGATTGGTTTTATGTTTACCTAGCCAGACAAGTTGACCTTCAAATTTATTTCTGTTCAAGAAGTGTAACATAAAATATTATTTTTTATATGAAATAAATAATTATGGTTCATACACTTCATAAAAAAAATTCACTTGCCCCAAAAAAGCGACTCCTTTTATAACAAATTGAAGTAAAATATAATTTATTTTTTATTTGATAGTACGTAGAAATAGTATACTACCATCTTTGATTATCATATAGAAACAAACTTAATGGTGTCATAGTATTTTTTTATTACAAGAAAACGCATGACGCATTACGAAATATTATGAGCATTTTTGAATGAAATAATATTTGTTTGATTACTTGATTAATGGTTAAATCTAAAATATATAGAAAATTTTTTTTTTAAAAAATAGTAGTTAATGTTTATTATAATTTTAAATAATTAATACTCAGAGGATTGAGAAGCAAATGCCCTAAATGCCAAGACACGAGAGTGAACGTGTGGAAAGATGCATCGCACTAGAGTAACTATGCGAAGTACGTACATAGGAAAATTTACACAAAGTGCATAACATAATCGATCTTATCACACGTTAAATATATTATAAAGTAATAATTGTCTTGAAGGATTAATAATTTAGTCAAATAGGAAGTTAACTATATTTTTTGTCGTGTAAAAATATTTAATTAAATAGAGCTAATCGGTGTGTTCGACCCCCGACCGTTCGGCTCGTTTGCAAGAGTATTGCCCAAGGGGTGGTTTCGCATATTTGTCACCGCCCGCGGGGTGGTATGATTAATGGACTCGTCATAGACACAAGGGTGTGATTGGTACCGTGGTGTGTCAATACCGCGTTACATTTTGCAAATTTGATCCGACGACAGGTTGATTTAATTAAAATTAATTTTTATGTCGAAAGAAAAAATATCAACGTCAGGTAAATTAATTAGTAATGGGAGTAAGTTTTAATTAGAATAATTACAGTTTAATTCATCAGAATTTTTGTTCTACAAAGCATGTATAATATCATATAATAACATGTCAATATGAAATCTCCTATTTAATGTTAATTTGATAAAACATTTTTAATATCAATATATTGATATTTATATAATTAAGTCTAATAAAATCAATTGTAACTTGATTGTTAATGTGTGTTTTATGGGACATTCTGTATAATGTATTACGCTGAATCGTTGCGCGTGATGTTGCATTTCAGTGTTGCTTTTAATTAATATCTGCAATTGTCTGCAGCATCCGATCATGCAGAATAATGCAGTCCAATAAATCACTGACTTAATAATATCGGGTTGGAGCGTGCTCCGGCCATTATCCATCTGTGGGGCACACCACGTCAGGCTATTAACCGAAATTAATAACCATTTATAAAGATTATCTGTTGTGCTCTCTCGAAAAATTCAATGAATTTATATTGAGGCGAAGGGTCAGACTCTGAAGGAAAAGATATGTACCTATAATTAATTTATATTAGAGTTAAAATATATAAAATTAGCTCAAAATAATGTGGAGAACTCGATTTGTGTAATCAAAGCTAAACAAACAAACCTGTATAATGTTTAAAAAATGTTCTGGAGATGCCGGGGATCGAACCCGGGGCCTTTCACATGCAAAGCGAGCGCTCTACCGCTGAGCTACATCCCCAACGAACGTTTCAGTACCAGCTGTAATGGATTTTAAATTTTGTGTAGTTTTACCGATTGTTTAAACAAAGCTAAGTGTGTTTTGTATATACAATAATGACGTACATTCACATGTGGTCAATTGGATCACATAATGTAATTCCTATTAGGTATAAAATTGTTCTAAAGTGTAATTAAAAATATGTTCAAAACTTGAATATATTAAGTTAATTATATTAATCAACAATAATCGCATTAAAAGGTAGCATATATAATTAATTTTTAATCGATACAAAAATGAAACTGTAATTACTTTAAAAGTTTGTTACATTTAAATATATATACTATATCAGAGGCAGTTCTTCAGAAAGAGTAGACAAATAGTCAAAGCGAGTAAAAAGTTAATTGTGATGCGCTGAGATTATATTTTCCCGAGAATATTCTGGAACAGATTTAATATGTATGGAGATAATGAGAGTGTAGAGTAGGGTCTTAAGGAACAACTAAGCAAAATTTTATTTGTATCGGGCATAAGGTTATAAAATAGAGAGTAGATAAATACATACAATTTTATAAGATAAAAAATGCTAAAACATAATTTTGTTACTATAATATTTTTGCTAAATTTTACTTGTTTTTTTTTTATAAAAATATATTTTGAAATTAATATTGTTAGGAAATTTTTAAATATGCCACTATAATATTTTTTGTGTTTTTGCTATTTTTTTTTAAATTTACATATTTAAAAAAAATAGTGAACTTTCCATTGATAGCTGTAATATATTTAGCAGTTGTTTAAACAAAACCTATGTTTAAAATAAATGTGGAGATGCCGGGGATCGAACCCGGGGCCTTTCACATGCAAAGCGAACGCTCTACCACTGAGCTACATCCCCTGTTAAGGTTTTACTGTTAGCTGAAATGGATCTGAATGTTTATTATGATTATTTGTAAAAAATGATGTATTCTTCTTGATTTCTATATGGTACTTATAAACTATTAATTAAAAAAGCTGAATAGCACAATGAAATTTAATTAGAAAATCTTGTCTTAAAATCTGTTTTTAGATATAAAAAATATACTTTTAGTTTCTCTTTCAAAACATATTGGAAATGCGATTTAGATTGTGCCTAAAACTCAATCTAGAATTCGTTGAAAATATATAATTGATGTCATACCTTTAAATGAAAAATATATCCAAAATTTAGTATATTAAATGCAGAATTTATTATATATAATCAAATTTAGTTGTAAATTAGTTTGATTAAATTTGCTAAGCTCAAATGAGCCAAAGATATGATAAAAACAATATCAATTTAAAGCCATGATAGCAAAAGTAAAATGTGTTTTTAATGCAAAGTTTTCTAAGCTATCTATTAATTAGTTTATGGGTTCTGATTTTAATAACTGCTATAATTAATTATTGTAAGGAGTGACTATTTTTGTGGCTAATACACAATGCACAACAAATACTTTTGCCACCAACTTTCTTTGAACATCTTATTGCTCACTCTTACTCCTTAACTTTTATTTATATAAAATTTAGCCATAACTGATTTATTCAACATCAAAAATAGTAGCACCAAATATAATAACCAATGGTATGGTAGTTATGGAAAGATAGCTAAACAAATAGATGTGTGTAATGATAAAAAATGTTTTGGAGATGCCGGGGATCGAACCCGGGGCCTTTCACATGCAAAGCGAGCGCTCTACCGCTGAGCTACATCCCCTGATAATATTTTATTTCTATTGAATTTTAATATTGCTGTATAATGTAAAGCTTTAGCAGTTAGTTAAACACAGCTGAACAAATAAGAATATGCAATATAAAAAAAGTTGTGGAGATGCCGGGGATCGAACCCGGGGCCTTTCACATGCAAAGCGAGCGCTCTACCGCTGAGCTACATCCCCTGCGAATGTTTTAGTACCATCTGTAATAAATTTAATTTTTTGTGTAAATTTAGCGGTTGTTCAAGTGTATTATGTGTATTCATTAATGACCTACATATATGAACAATTCGATTATGTAGTATATTTCGTATTGAGCGTTTTAAAATGTAATTCACAAAACATTGATATGTGAGGTGATATACATATAATTAATTAACTGTCGATATAGCACTAATACAACTGTAATTAGTTCAAGGTGTGGCATTTAAATACATATATCGAATATAGTTCTTTAAAATGAATAGACAAATATAATCTTACTTATTTCAATATTTAAACATTATATTTTTGTGAGTTAAGTAATATACAAAAAAAGACACTGTATTCAGAGATGCATAATGTCTCCTGGAGGTCTTATAATGTAATTGAGAATATATTGGAACAGATTTAATAGGAATTACATATATATATTTGGGAGAAACATATGTTTTGAGTAGGGTATTTAGGAACAATTATGCAAAATTTGTTTTTTATCGGTTATGGACATCTAAGAGTTGATCCAAATTAGCACCAAGCGGAGCTAAGTTAAGCATCGACCGAGACTTTTTTCATGATTTTTGATTATCATTATGCTTTGCAATGGTCTTAATTTATTAAAATTAATTCATAGTGTATTTTATCTATGGAGTGTAACAAAGCGCAACATTACAGTACAGTTTAACTAATGGGCTTATATATTTCCAAATATGTACAAGTGTTTTATATATAGTAATAATAAAATAACACTTGATAAAACATATTGCACAAATACTCGTCTGTCTATGTACTCAGCCGTTTTTAGCCGAATCACAACATCCAACCTACTATCTACATAGTACATACTATGCGTACGCTCCTCTGTGCGAGGAATGCGCCATCATCTGTCAACCCTGGCTGCTAATAGGTGGTGCGCAGTTCAAAATGGGTCATTACCGTGATATATTAAAAGCGGGCTGTCTGGCCAGGTCGGCGGCAGTGTGAAATCACTCCGACAAATTAAATCCGGTGCCAGATTATTACATACCCGAGTGAGGCCTCGTAAATTAACACTTACACAGGGTAAGATTTTTCCTGTCGAATTTACTGGGCTCGACCCGTCCCTAGTCCTGGATATGGAGCAATCATCAATCGCCATTGTGCTGTTGGGCTTTATTGCATTCCGGACGTTCGGGTGTTCAACATTGAATAAATAATAATATATAAATCGAGCAATGTGCAGTAACATAAGTATTTTTTGTAATTAATAAACAGCTTCTCATTAAATGTTTCAGCGAAAATTTGATTAGTAAGAAATATAACTTATAAGCATATAAAATAATGGATAATTAATAAAAAGCAGAGCGTTTCTAATGTGAACATTTTTTTTTCATAGTAGTGGAAATAATATAATAAACACATTAACATTTGATTTTTTGCATATTACTAGATAAAAACAAATATTTAGATTAACATTTGAAAATTTTAAGAAAACTAGGTTTTTGAGAATATGTTTTTTTATGTGAATATGTTGCGAAAATCAGTTAAATACGACCTCATGAATGTCTTATTTTAATTTTTGATCCAAAATACGCACTAGAGCTTATTTTCAGGAAATGTATTTAAATATTTCAGAACCAATCTTGTTTTGCTTTTCTCTGTGAGCTTGGGATAATTTTAATATATGAATTTGTTTAACGTAAAAAAACGTCAAAGGGCTCACCCGTCCCAATATATTTTTGACGGCAAAAATGTGTTTTTACTACGAGTCAAAGAACTAACAGAAGCTTTGTAAAGTGCTCACGGATAATAAACTTGAAAGCATCAGCAAATTTTATGACCTATTTATAAATCACCTGATCGTATAAGCAGAATTTGCATGTGAAGAATAAATATTTTTTGTTACTTCTAAATGGATAATAAATATTAATTACCGAATCGAATAATTTATTCTGTGTAATTAATATCAAAATTCCAGCAACCGATCAAATAAATAATAACAATAGATTTAAATGGCGGTTTTTTGTGTACGACCGTCCTCCGAGTATGTCATGTGTATTTTTAGCAAATATATTTTTTTGTTAAACGGAAAATATGGGTAATACCAGTAAAAAAATCCCGTTTTTATTGCAATCCATCAAATGATGAATGTCGGTCTGATTTTTTTACAATTACATGTTCTGTATAAACATTGGTACAAATCTCTTGTATCCAGCAATAGAGCTCTGCTTAAATGTGTACTTCTTGTCCAATTAATGCATTGATAACACGACTATTTTATTTTTATATAGAAAAACAGAATTTTTCATATTATATATATATAAATAAAGGCTTATATTTCAAATATCCTGAAAAATCACACTAGGGCTTATTTTAGGAATAGGACATATTTTCGTGGAAATGCGGTATCAATGTCATTGTAGGAAAAACGGACACATGTGCTCAATTGTAAACTATTTATAATAGAGATTCAAGCAATAGATGTCTCTGGCAGATCAGAGTTGTGTTTTTAGCATATAAAAAATCAGTATTTATTTACTAGGAATTAATATTAAATTTTTTTGTACTAAATTATTTATTATTTTAATGCTTTATTTTATTTTTATTGTTATTTAAATTCCTGTGCAGGGAATTGCAGTTTTACGACAATGCACACAGTAAAAAACAATATATATTAACGTAATAAACTGCGAGTATCTAGATGAGAACAAATCAATACACGGGTTAAGAATATTCAGTTGCTCAACATTCCTGTTCATATTGCTCTAACAAAAAATACTAGGGAATGCAAGCGCTGGTAATTATTAATTACATATAAATTAAGTTTTTTTGGAATATCCTGATTGTATATATTCATTACAAGCAACTTGAAAAAGTGCCTTCGTAAAAGTACACTCGTCGACAAAAGTTGAGAAAATCATATACCAGCATATCTAGTATTAAAAAAATTGTAGGATAGAAATAGAAACTTTTTTTGGAACTTTTTTATTATAAAAGTAAGGCGATTGCATTTAGACTAGAGTAGCGTGCAGAAGGGTACTGCACACTAAGTGATTATACAAATCACAAAGTGCCCTTAGGCTTCTCAATTGATAAAATCTGTAGTTCGCTTAAAATCGGTTGCCATTTATGTGCAACTATACACATTGATATACATTTTATAATATAATTATTTTTTTAATAAAATTTATAGGTAAATGGTAATCCATTATCGGATTACCACACACTTAAATTAAAATTTTGTACACTTTCAATTTTTTTGAAAATTTAAGAGTGACAAACTTTATCAAAAGTCTCTTTAAAATTCAATAAAATAAACAAAAATGATGCTGTTGAGCAATCAAGTCCCCTTCGATAAGCTTTTCTTCTCAAGAAATTTGCTGATCTTTTTCACGAATATTGAAAAAAAATTATACCCATTGCATTTTAATGTTTTAGTACAGGTGCGTAAGAAAAATTAGGTCATATAACATATATTACATATATTTTTTATTTATCAACATTTTTTGAGAATTCTCGAGTAGTGAAAATGAGAATTTTAATTCCTCGAGAAATCAAATCGAGTTTGAAGTATAATTTCGAATACTTGGCTGGTGTTGATAAAATTGCTGTCTTATAATTTTCTAGTTATTTTCGTAATTCTGTATAGATCAGGGAAAGTATTTGTTTTTGATGGTTAAAAATAACAGCAAAATGTCCTTGCAGGTTTTTAAGCATAACAGCTTGAATGAATTTGATTATAATTAACATACAGCTACGACTACGATCTTTAGTTTATTCTATTATACATTAAACATTTTTAATTTGATTTTACTACTGTTTACAAATGTTCTGTTTGTTCCGAAATAATAAGGATCAAGCTTATCGATAATGCATAATTCACGAGCATTGGTTATTCGGCTAACTGGATATCATTTTGTGGGTTAATTCACACCATGAGCTCGTTACCGCGTTGACATAACTTACGCGCGGGGTTATTTAATCAAAATATTAGCTGTTTCAGACAATAGGGTATGATTATGGGCGATAATATAAACAGAGGGTGTAGTATATTATTATCAAGCTCACATTTTTAGTAATACACAAAAATTAGGTTTTTAGGAATATAAAAAGTGAATTTTTAATGTCGATGTTATGAGCGTTTAGGGGTTAAGCGAGGTTGGTAATGTGATGTCAGAAGGGTGAGATATGTCTTCAGGTGGGGCTAGAAAGCTATCTCGGAGCTAACTGCTTAGCCCCGGGGCTCGTTTAAATATTTTCGACGCAATTGCTTCCTCGTCAGATGGTTATTGTGGTCACAAGATTGTAACAAGGTGACTGTGGGTGGGTGAACGTGGTATGCAATGGAAATCAGAACCGGAAAAATTGTAGTTATTTTTTAGGAAATAATAAGAAAATGCATTTATTTATTTATTTTATTTACTTGAATTTAATACTTCTCTATATTAAATATATACTTCTCTTTGAGAAAAATATATTTAATTACAAGGCAAACATACTATACTAAAAATCCATAGCAGTGAGTTGTATTTTCACAGCAGAATATAATTTTGCATAATAGATTTTTTCAGATGGATTTGTTCTATTATGAACATGATTTTAATCTGTAAGATATTTTTTAAAAGAGCCATTAACACTAATGACTTTTTGCTCCTTTCATTGATTTAAAAACAATCGATGTTTTAGCGGATAAGCTAAAAGGAATGTCAGGATAAAAAATACACTAGCTATGTTACTCCAAGTCTAAAAGCTATTAACGCATAAATAATAATATAATATAAACGGCGTGAAAATATATATTATGCGTGCTTTTAAATGCAAAAGAAAATACAAATTCCATTGTTGCCGGATTTATACCTTTGTATTTTAGTACATTTTATCTGTATATTTTTAATAAAATTTCATTCAATGTTAATCATGTAATGATAATGATAATTTTAATTTTTTTTTTTTTAAATATATTTTATTTAAATAAACTATGTATTTGCTAAAGAAACACTGTTTAAAAAACAATGCGTTATTATAATATAAAAGGTAAATAGATTTTTTTACCTTTATATTGTATTATAGCGTTTTATATTCAAACATAGGGCAGGTTGCAGTCGAGTTCATTCTATTAGGCCGACTTTTCCACGGCCATAATAGACCGTGCGAAATGGCCCCTGATATTCCAATCTAAACTTGAAATTGTCTCTTCGCTCTCCTGTTTCGTCCTCGTCTCCTGCCCTTTTCCCGTGTATGCCAATTTGCATAGTTATTTTGAAAATTTTCGTACGGCACAACCCCGCGCGCTCGTATTAGGCTGCAAAGTGGAAAAGTTACGGGGTGGCGCAATCGCTTTTGAAACACTCCCGTTGGGCGATTGGTAAACAGGTTTTCTTAAACTCTTCTTGAAAAGAGACTAGCTATATTTTTTAAAACAATAATAATAATAAAAGCATTGATTAAATAAATCGGTGGTAGTTAACGACATCATCCGTAATTCACCGACTACATCTATATCTTATTTCAACTGTAATGAAAATTTCAGTTATAAATAAAATTATTTGGTCCTGCCATTGATCAGGAAAAGTTGCTTATGACTGATGCTCATTTACTACCGGTATTTCATTTTCTTATACCGGCAATATCAAAGGTCGTTTTTTTCCCCACTACCTAAAAATATTAGGAGGAATAAGTAGGTTTGCAAAGTTATTACAAAAAAAATATATTGATCTGATTACCGCATTAGATGCTTTAGAATCAGCCACAAGTGAATAAAAAATATGTATGCATCAGTAAAAGCTGAAGCAATAGAGATGCCATCTAAATGGAAAATCAAACCTAAATTTTAAGACAAGAGAAGGAAATTTGTAAAACATAATTTTGATGAGTTTGTGAATGATCACTGCTTTAACACAAGTGAAGATTATTATCGTGTAAATATCTCTATTAAAAGTTTATATATTAGCTAAATTAGGTTAAAAGGAATAAAATAAGTTGGCATGATATTTACATTCCCTCAATCTAAAAAATATTAGATTCTGATGTTATTAAATCGGCAGAAGCATTGCACAGATAAAATTAAGATATATTACAAAATATTTCTCTTCAAATGATCATGTAAGAATCCAACATTTAGTCAATAAGAGAATTCGCTGAATTGTTAATAATTAACTATTTCGACTAGTTTTTCAGAAGTAATTGCTGCCTTATAGTGGTTGTTTATTTAATATTTCAATTTCATTAAGATTCATAGTATTTAGTTAAATGACGAAATTCAAAGGCTGTTTAGAATCTACGTCAAAAACAATAAAATCGTGCCGTCGCCATCGAAGTGGAAACGCTTGGTTATTAAGCGTTTTATTTTGACTTTTATATAACAATATTACGACTTAAAATAAGTGAGAATTGAGTGAAGCATATCTAAATTAAACTTTGGTCAATATTTGGTCGCCGTCGCAGTGGGAACGCTCGGTAACGAGCGTTTCCACTGCGACGGCGCCACCACAATTTTATTGCTTTTGACGTGAATTTTTGACTTCTGAGAAGGGATAATTGTTTTTGCACCATCCTATTGAGCAATATTCGATTTGAATATACTTTGATCAATACCCTCATATTAAAAGTCCGTAATAATATCGATAAAAAAAAGAATTATATTTTTAAAACATAGTGTAATATCAAGGCAGCTATAGAGCAATATGCGAGATGCGATTTCTGTACTTCTTCTTCCCGAGAGATGAGTTGGCTTAGTTTGTATTTTGGAATGAAAGTTCTAAAACTAGTTTTAGAACTTTCATTAGGTTAGGTTTGAATTAGAACAGCAAATGGATGTTTCGTAAAGGGCAAATCGAGTTTTAAAACAGCATATAATTTCACTAGCGCCTATCAGGTAAATTATATTTTTGCTAGTAGAAATATATATCAAATAGCGAAAATGTATTTGGACTACATTGGTGACAATATAACTTTACTGAAAAATAACATTTATATATCGCAAAAGTTGAAATCATATACTAGCATTTGCCAGATAAATTATATTTTCACTGGTAAAAATATATATCTACTGTTGAAAATGTATTTCGATATGATTTCACTGAAATTTTGGGATAGAATCGAGATTTAGATTTTCTTCGATTTTTTAATTTCTGGTTTAGAATCAGGGACGTAATTTAATATATTTTTAATAAACATTTATAGTATTTAATTAAACGGCATGCATTTTTCTGCTCAAATTCAAGGGGGAAATCCCTCCCTAAATGACCTTCCTGAGCAAAAGTAGACTTCGTGAACATGAAGTGTAGATGGAAAACTTTTAGTTTTTAATATTTTATGAGTGATTTTGAAATACCCAAAACAATAATTGATGGCTTAGTCAACCTTCCCAAATATCGAAACGGTTTTGAAATGATTTTTAATATTACCAACATGCAATGCAACTGGCAAACGATCCTCCTCAGATTTTCGCAATTTTTTTTGCCAATATTCAAGCATATATATTTTATTATTCACAGTAATTGAAATAAATATTTTTTAAAAACATATTAGTAGATACATTATCACACAATATTCTTAAAACATTTTTTTAAAAGCACATACTACCTCAAATAGAATCGGCCATCCTTATTTGTATTGCTGTTAAAAAAAGTATGTGGAAAGTCTTCATACGTTTTCGCAAAAAGCTGATTCCTATGTGGTGCTTAGATTTCCGATTAGAATAGTTGAGAAAATCACAAAAAAATTATTATTCAAATGCTTCCAAGAAAGCAAGCATATTTTTAAACATCTGACACGGACCCACATTTTCCTATGCAGCGGTATAAAAAATGCAGCTGTCATAAAAATATTCGTAAAAATTTAATTTTTAACAAAAAAAGGTTCTATAAAATTTTTAAGTAATAAACATTTTCGTCAAAATTTTCTAGAATAGACACTACATAAAACGATTTCATTGTGAACTGGCTTTAATTAATATTTTCGCTAGACTATTGTGTTGAAAACCTCATCCATATTTGCACCAGCTCTTCTATGTGTTGTTTGTTACCCTGTTATATTATTATAGCAATGATACATGAATATATTATAACGCACATGTTCAATCTATAGAGGAATATCATTAGACATATCACCAATCGCTTTTAAAGTTGCTTATGATTCATTATGTAATTACCACACAATAACTATAATGAGGATAGTAAAATTTTAAGTAAATGATTTTAGACGGGGTGACAAATTAATATTTTAAAAAATAGTGCTTATTACAAATCTATAATAATACTTACCATGGATGTAGACAGGCAATTTTAAAAGTCAACTCTTAGGCCTTTTGCAATAAAACATGAGCAAATATCATGTATTAATCTAGCTTATGCTAACATACGGTTAGGAGAGCTGGACATTTAACAAAGTTAACGAGCGCTTTCTCAACTCATTCGAGAGAAAAGTGTTCTGCAGGATAATAAGACGCTATAAAAGACGAGAGCGAGTGGCGCATCAGTACAAACCATGAGCTCTCTCGTATTATTCGAAAAGAGAGTGTGAACTCTAGTTTTCAGGTAACTTTCAAACTTCTTGGAATGTACAAATTTATATATTAAAAGTCTTATATATATATACAAATAAAGCATATAAAACATAATGGATATTGCGGTTTGACTTATTCGTAAGCATTCCAAGAATCGATTGTGCCTTTATTACCCATTATCCCATTAGCCAGAATTATTTCCGCATCTTAACTGTCTTTAAGTGATATACGAAACTTCCTCAACACGTTAACGAACAACGGTTCGATTCATGATTTAGTTCTCGCGTGGCTCGTATTAGATTTTCAATGTTTAAAATTTAGAAGTAAATGCTGGTGGTCTGATGGGTTCTGGGGTTGTAAAGAGTCGCGTGAGTCGTAATTACTGCTAACATCGGCTCACTGCTGAGTTATAACGCCCCTGGGAACAAACCCACCCCATTTTGGAAGCCCTCGATTCGCTCCCCACGCGCTCATATAAAGCATCTATAGCCAAACTGATCGTGTTGCATTCAACAAGCTGGGAAATTTTTATTTTCTTATAAAACGTTTGCTGTTACGTTAATTTTCTTATAAAAGTATAGTTAGTATTACAATATATTTAAACAACTTTTACAATTTTTGTAGAGTCAGGCTTTACTAAAAAACCATTGTATTATATCTTTTATCGCCCTTTAAAAATATATTTAGCAAAAACATTACTTTGCATCGATGTTGTATTTTTGGGTCGAAGACCTTTTTAATTTTTAGCCGTTGGATTTGCTATCTTGATACTTGAATGTTCCAAAGTACTTTTATATGGTGATGAATTGTGACTACTTTTTCTAACAATATATTTAGCGCCTGAAAACTATATGAAACTCAAAACTAGTGCTTGGTGTTGGCTCTGATAAGGTATTATTTTAGGAAAGCTTTCTGATTCCTAGTCAAATGTAATTTTTTTAATATGTTTCTGTTAATTTAGTTCTACCCAAAGCATCTGAAATTAAAAAGGTTTCAGGATATATGCTATTCTTCTATAAAACAATGAAGTAAGTTGTTCTAATTAAGTTGCTATTCTAATAAAGCACGTTACAAATTATGTTTACCTCTGATATTATTGTTTTGTGGAGGAGAAAGTATTATGTTTTAGTATTGAAAGTATTCCAGTTATCAGAAAATATTCCCTTCACATCACTAGTTACAGCACATACAAATTTAATTTCGAAACGCCTTTCACGTTTATCGCCATTTTGTACCTCGAAATCGGACCGAATGTGTGCTGCCTTTAGAAGTGAAATTTTAATCTGCTGATTGTAACCGGGAACTTTAAAAATCTCATTGTTCCTTTATTCGGTCGTTCCACGGGCATTTTTACCGAGGGTCTTGCGAAAAGTGCCACACTGGCGCACCCGATATAAAAAATAAATTAAACCCAACTTTATAGCAGTGAATTTGTACAAATGCGATTTTATGGTAAATAAAAGTGCGAGACAAACGACGGCAGGGTGGGGGTAAATCGTTAATAATTTATAAATCGATAAGTACGTAAAAACGCGTAGTAAAAGGGGAAAATTCCGTTGCTATAAAACAAGTTGAAGTTAACGACATGTGATGCGGTTGCCCGTTAACTGCCGGTTAGTTACGTTTTAACTACGTCACTTTCTTAATGTTGACGTTAAACTCTGTGTGTAGAAAAATAACGTATATGTATATATCAATGAATTTGCTTTTCATGAAACTCTAAATATGCAAATAATAGTGTAAATAATTTTATTTTCAGATAAATATTTTGCACTTGAGTGAATTATTTAAGTAACAAAAAAAAAAAAAAACACACAATCATATGCTTTTGCTTATATAAAAGCTCATTACTCGGATATTTAAAAATCGCAATTGCAATTTTGCAACAAAGTAATTTTTAATATCGTGCTAGTTAATATATTTATGCTATATTTTAAAAGATATTGAACTTATTTAAAATTACTAGATCAAAATTATGAATTTAAAGATCTAAATAATTGACCAAAAATTATATATATATTAATTTGATATATTTAATAAAGTGTATATGATAACAGTTTTTATTATATACCCACTTTTTGTGTTGACCTGTAATGTACAAAACATCTAAGACTAAAAAGGAACTTTTTTGTTAAAATGGAACATCACCATGAGAAAACCTTTTTGACGATTAAGTCAAAGTACCGGACATATTGATTGCATTTTAAGCTAATCTATTTCACATTCATCGAAAGGGGCGGAAAAAACTCTTACGGAGGAGTTATAATATATATATACAAATGCAGAAACGCATCAGTAATCATTTTCTCAGATATTTTTCTGATATTCACACTTGAACATGTACGTATCAGAACTGCAAGAGCTCTCCAACTTGAACTCACAAAGTTCTTATGAATTTCGTCTAAAAGGTAGCCTACCCAACTTCAGACCATTAAAGATCGCAGAAGTAACCGCTTCTCTCTTCGCATCTCTAGGTCTAGAATCAAGATTTATATAATTGCGAATCTCAGAAATTCCTTAATGAGGATCAAATCATGAATCTAGTTAGTATTTCCGATTTTCTAGTTAATTTTTTCCGATTATTTTACATTCGTAATAGGGGCGATCGAAAAGTATTATTCGATCGGTAGATACTTTGTGCCCGCACCAATATACATGATTGAATTTTTCATGCGGATGCTGTAAAGGAGAGGAAAGGGTACACGGGAGACATAAAACGCTTATAATAAGTATATCATCTTTGCGCATAAAGCGTTTGACGTTTTATCCGGGGGATGATAGATGCCCGTGGATTGAACAGGGACGGCCAACCTTTTCGCGCGCCGTTCGATATGTGTGTGAAATCTAATTTCTCCGAATTAGTACGGTGACAATGAAATATCGCTCGATATGGAATTATTGCAACAGAATTTCGCACGTAAATTATTCACGGGGCATATGATTGAACGAGATCATCCATGTGTCGCATTGTGGATAATGGATGATTTTATAAACATGTAACATCCTAATATTGTTGTATTTTACTATTTTTATATACGTTAGCTATAATATAAATTAAAAAATAGTATACCTTTTTTCAACTTTACTACTTTATTATAATAGGATTTAAATAACATATTTTATGCTTTTAGAAGGCCTGAGTTATTGCAATCTTACAGTTATACATCCTACATAAATTTGTGAATTAAGTTCTATTGTTACATTTAGTTTTAAAACAGATACATAATATAAAGTATCTAGCCTTAGTTAATGCATTGAATTATTATTATGAAACAGATGTTGATATTTATTTTATGACTTATATTTTTTGGGAACGTTTTGGGAGCATTAATAATTTGGTTTTGGCAACTTTTGTAATAATTGCGATGATAAGGAATAATAAAATTCTCAACGCGCTTTCTTAATGACAAAAAATCATCGAGAGCAGATGGATTTTCCGATCTCTTCCGTAACTTATGGAAGGCGTGCTTTTTTTAGTTAATTATCATAGTAGAAAACCATTTAGGATATGTCACGTTAAGCACGCGAGAGCACTTTCGAATAAAGTACTAATCGAATGCACAATATTGCACCTCTTAGAATATCGAGAGAGCAGATTTTACATCAATTCACTTGATCATATCATAAAGTAATTTATTTAATAAATTAAAATTCAAAAAATTTCTAAACAAACATACGCATGCATTACTCAAATCTAATTTAATACATACATAATATTATTTAAAAAGTTGTTCCATTTCCTAGTAATACATTATACTAAATCATCGTTAATCTAACTTATATCTATCTATTTGAAATCTGATCTATAGTTTCATTTGAGCGCTATGAAATACACTACTAAGAAAATTTAAAACTAGTAAAAACAATTTAATATATTGGTTAGCGTGTTCTCAAAGTTTAAGCGTTCATCTTGCGATGACTTGGTACTCAATCCATTTCCATTCAATGCGTTTGCCTGTATTATAAAATGATTTTCACCAAACATTTTTATATACAAATATAGGTATAGTTTGGCCGCGCGGCGTCTCCGGCTTCGTCGTTCGGCCGTTAAATTTTGATCGCGCAATAAAAATATTATTTGTCCCCGGGCATTGAGAATATATTTTATCGGCGGCAAGAAAGAAAAAATTGGCTCGTATTCCGTATGCCCGAACGTAAAAAGTATCTACGTGACGTAAAGAGTGCGGGCCACAAATAGATTGCGGTGCGCGGCCACCGTAAAGCCTTCTTCGTCCCATGAGGAATTCGTTTATCCAATAAGCATATAACGTATCGATACACGAGTGTGGTGTATCCGCGTGGATATACGATGACAATATTCATATTTAATAACCGCCTATCACGCGCCCGACCACCCCTACCTCCGGATAGGTAGCTCGAAATCCATATTGGATTCGATTGGAGTGTGGTGGAAAAAGTGTATGCAGATCGCGTAAAATTTTAAGTGCTTGAATATGGGGAGAAGAGTAAGAGCTATAAGCTTATTATATGTGTACCTGCATATACTATTTACTAAAAAAAAGTTATGAATTTAGAAGAAATGGAAGTATAGCCAATCATTAGTTTCAAATATTGGTTTTTGAAGATCTGATAAGTGTCATTTGGGTATTGAATATTAGATTTTTAGGATTCGGCATGAATTTATTCGTTTCACTTATAATGATCGCGATGCAATTAGTTTGTACAAGATTGTCAAAAATGCGTTTTAGCATCCTGCACAAAATAATAAAGGACAATAAAACACCAGCTACACATCTTCCTACCAAAAGCAAAACGCCAACATGGAATCTATTGTGAGTAGAATTACTCATAAGAAATGGTAGAAAACCATCTAAGATATGTCACGTCAAGCACTCGAGAGCGCTTCCGAATAAAATACTGGTCAAATGCACAATATAGCACCTCTTAGAATACAGAGAAAGCAGATTTTATATAAATTTACTTGAGCATACCATAAAGTATTTTTCTAAAATACAAAAAAAAACAATACAAAAAGACTAGTATAAAATCATGTGTAAATTTACATATACGAAATATCTCTATGAAAAAATATTAATTTACCTTATAATATATTAAGTTTAAGTTTAATATATTTTCAAGAAATAACTAATTAATAATATAGTGATTTTAGTAGTTCGACAATGAAAAGTCAACACCTTAATTTCAAGAACATGGAATTAAGCAAAACGCAATATAATACAAATTAACATATCAAATACATCCATCAATATATGAAATATGAATATTGGATGCGATGGGGTGTCATATTTTTTCCTTTTTTGTTTTCATCTTATACACTATCTCAGTTGTAAAACTTGTCGTGTGCGAAGGGTGTGGGTGGAGCTGGTTTGGTTGTCTTCGTGTCAAATGGATAGGAGAGATGCTAATACCACAGCATCCATCTAAGATCTTGCCTCGCCCCAACCCTTATCTCCGCGCCCACACTTTACGGAATCCAATTCCCAAGCACGCCCCCTATGGGGATCGGACCTGTATGTCGACTCCGACGAAGTGGGTCCGATCCGAAATTATAAATTTTTAAGTTTGTTTAGTTTCTTTTTGTTTTTTTTATAAATTAATTAGTTTTATTGGGGGGTTAACACGTAAGATTATCGAAAACTGTAAGAAATTCAGTTGTGTATTTTATTACTTTTACAATTGGTTTTATTTTAAATTGAATGCTTTTGATGTCTTTATCAGGTTTATGAAAAATAAGTGTTTTTGTGATAGGCACAGTTGGCATATCTTAAATTGTGCTACATATTTTATATTGAATAAGTTAGTACACCATAAAGCTTATAATGCGTTCTACATACTATTTTTTTCTTATACTACAACTTATTTTTACTGTTTTTGTCATATAAATTTTCAGAAAAATTGCTTTGACAAATTAAAAAAATATATATTATTGACT
Organism: Plectrocnemia conspersa; assembly: GCF_051122295.1. Lineage (NCBI taxonomy): Eukaryota > Metazoa > Arthropoda > Insecta > Trichoptera > Polycentropodidae > Plectrocnemia > Plectrocnemia conspersa. Next base: position 20,006,513 of record NW_028277168.1, read on the forward strand.
ATTATACATACTAGTGTATTATGTATAAAAATCTATCATACTCATAAGAAAATAAGATTAAATAATTGAAATATACAATTATAAGCCTTTATTGATAATCAAATTAGAAAGTATTGTGCTTATATATTACATTTTTTTTCATCCCGTAACAACACATTTACTTTACTCAATAGCTTAAACAATTTTACAAGATTATAATAGTATTGTAAAAAAATATTTTCACACTTGATTGAATGACATTTATTGTAGTTTTATTATTCAAAAATATACTATTATCTGTTCGCATAACAGAGATTTTGCTTCAAAGTGTAAAAGCATTTGAAAGTCAACATCTTAAATTAAGATGTTCTTGTTTTATTTGTGGTCGGAAAAAGTAAATTAATGAAATTATTTTTGCTTCAATACACCTAATTTAATGTCTTGTGAATAGTGTAAATTAATAAAAAAAATAAGTCAGTTTGCACTTGATTTTCGTTTAAATTTAAAAGAGTTTTGGGGGTTTCAACAACCTGCAAAATTAATTTACTGGGCATTTGAACGAATGAAAATAAATATCAACTCGTATCGAGAGCAAGGACCATAAATGAAAGGGAATTTTAAAAGAGAGACCTCGGTACAGAAAAATTGCGTTATTATTTGTCACGACATTAATAAGCACCAGGAAAAAATATTCTTTGCTTGGAAAGAATGCGTCAATGCGTTAACTTTGCGCAAAATGACTATTGTTATTTTTACTCCCATGTTGACGATCGCCGATATGACGAGTGGCCATGTGTAAGTTGCATTTTCATAAACAGAGGTTGTGGGTGTGTACAAAAAGTGATGCAATGGTCCATCAACATCCTCATCTGCGATTCGCCAGAACTATCTCTAACCATAAATGAAGGCAGATCAGAGATACATCAACGGATAGCCAAGCATCATCACAAGAACACATCACGACAGATAATAATTTATTTGGAAACTCCAACGAAGACTATAACTTTTAAGACCAGCCATTTTAACATGAAATAAACATCGGAGACATAATTAATATATAATAAATATTTTATTAAACTTTTTTTATTACTGAAACAACTCAAGGCGTCGATATCGCAATGTGCTTACTATACCCGCACCTTGGACGTGAGCGTCTTGTCAAATATCAGCAAAAGAACAATACAATTTGAATAAATTTGATCTCCGCGCACGTTTAGATGAGACCGTATAGACTTACGGGCGGATAAAAGACACATATGTGATATATTCGAACACGTGATGAAATGGAAACGCGAGACGACGTACCTATGTATGTATGCATACATTCAGTCGAGTATGATTTGATATGTTTTATCGGGGATAGAGCCGTCGATAAGGCGGCGCGAAGTGAAGATTTATAAAGTCTTGGGAATTCTAAGGCGCTAACTTCACTTTCCACTGAGTGGAGTTATTTAAATAGAAAAAATGCTGATAAGATAGGGGTGGGGTGCACGGGCGGAATTCGATTTCGATTAAATTGATATAATTCACTCTCGAGAGGAATTTCAGAGACGTCGTGATCCTTGAGGGAAACGATCCTGTTGGGGTCTCTGTTATTTATTGGCGCAGCGGTAGTCAACATTGTCGGTGATAAGAAGGGTAATTGCTATGAAATGTACCATCAAGAAGTAAGTGAAATTAAATATTTATTGCTGATATTTAATGCCTCAGTAATATAAAATCTTAAATATGATGTAGAAAATATATTTGGTGAAGTAGCATGAAGAGCTTCAATGTCAATGAATTTGCACATAATTTAAAAAAATTAAATACGCGTTTAATAATACAGTAATAGATTTTTTCGGTACAAAAAACTATAGCTGTATTATTAAATGCAAGGTGTATTTTGGAGTTATATTTGTTGAAATACAGATGTAATATTTGTATAATATAGATATGGACTATGTCGTTCGTTACCATGTGACTTTATTTTAAATGTGTGAGGATCGAAGTGTAAGCAACTGTTTTTCTCTTTGAAGTTGTCTGTGTCGATTTAGCGTAAGCTCCGACGGACTTGAGTTAAAACTCAACTTGAAAATAAAAACTAAAATTTTGTACGGAAGTTTAAGTAATACTTAAGGAAAGATCTTATAACATCTCTCATAATTTAGGGAAAGGGGAGAAGATCAATGATACTATTCTTCTTCCTTGACCAATTGAGGAGATTTAAGGCGTAACTAAAATCCCTGTTTTTTATATTTTAAATATCTTATATTATCTCCTAGTTTACCAGGCGTTTTTGTTCTTGGTTTCATAAATCCGGTAATAATATAATTTATATTTTTACTACCTTCTGCTATGTAGTTTTTTTTCGAGAAAAATAACAAATCATAATTCTTATTTCTAGTGAAATTTGCTTTTTGCTTAGCCTTTTTTTGATAAAAATTTAATTATTTCAATCATAGCATATGAAAGGGTGGGTCCGTAACAGATGTTTGAAAATATGCATGTTTTCTTAAAAGCTTTTAATTTGAAGAGCAAAATATTGTTGCTTATTTTTGCTTTGGTAATCTAAGAATTGCAATAATATTACTGGCCAACATTTTTAAACATTTTTTGTAACTTGCATGACAATAATTGATATTACTGCATTATGTAGAGGTAAATTCTAATTCTTAAACAAAAAATCTAGTACGTCAGATTTTTATAGTTAAAGTTTAGTTATGTTTATTTTATAATCACCAATCATGCAATATTTTTATTAACTATTTTATTTGTGTTTGGAACAGTTTTTGATAGTATTGCTGGCAACTGAACAGTTACCTCGTGGTCGATTGTCAGTTTGAGTGAGATATTACACTTAGAAACTCTCAAAATAATACGTAAAATTAGTAAATGTTTAAGTGTAGCTCAAGATACTGCGATTGACAATTTTTGTTACATATGTGGAACATATATATATATATGTCAAACAAATAAATAATATAACTCATAATAATAAAACTGCATATTTTCACTACTTCGGATTGCTATATTGTTCAGTTTTATTACCAGTACGATAGACGAGTGGTATAAATCTCCGAAACCTGAAAGACATGAGTTCAAATCCCATGCGGGCCTTAGTGTTTTTCAATTTTTATCGTATCTGAGAGATCGGAATTAGTGATTTTTATATAATTATAATTCCGATCGATCATCACAGATTAGGTTTATATAGATTTTCTCATCTCACTGATGATTATCGTGATGATTATTTAAAATCGAGCTAGGTTATACATATCTGGTATTGAAAATTTTCTAATAATGAGATATTTTCAGCCTATATTATATGTATTAAGAAATAATAAATTAAATTTCCTAATATAAATTTATATCTACTGGTTAAAATGTATTTGGACTTTATTAGTTCACTGAAAAATACACATTCACTCTAATATTAATACATAAATAATGGTAAGTATGTAAATGTATATATTATTATTTACTAAAACCTGCCAGATAAATTATATTTTCACTGGTTAAAATATATAACATATATTCACTGAAATGACATATTAAAAAATCCATAAATTGATTCAGAATCACAAACGTCATTTCAGCTTTTTCTATTTAAAAAAAAATTATTTCGATTTTTTTAAGATTCATAGTAGTTAATTAAATGATTTTTTAGTCAAATTCAAAGGGGTGCAAATGCCCCCACCTGCCTTTCCTCTCAAATGACGTCCCTGATTTTATACATACCAAGCTTAATTGCTAGAAAAATATATTGTAGATTAGTAGTTATCTTTTAAATATGTAAATCATTAGTTTCAAGTATATTAAAAAGGGTTACAACTGTAATTAGTAGTAAATTATGTGCATAGAATTATTTTTTCAAAAAACAATAAACGTGTTTTCGTTTATATTTTTTTTCTATTATTAGGATGTAACAAATTTATCAGGCTTATTTTAAAGGCTGGTGCTATTTTTTTAAGTAGTCCAAAATTACAATAATATATTTTTTCTATGATCTTATCAAATTAAAAAAAATCAGAGTATAAAATAAGCTATGGTTATACTAAGTAAGTTTTTACTGACACTTATTAAGTTAAATTTATTAATACTTTTTTTGATGTCTTATGAAAGACGTTAACTAAATGTGTTACAATGGAGTAAACACAATCAACAAGTATAATGTAAATAGTGAGACTGTAAATCAGTGACATCTATTAGTTCGTACGAACAAGTTAAAGTTTTCGATGATAATATCGAGAGCGAGTTTTGAGCAAAAGTGATTGATTTTGGCGTTGTGTAACTGTTTTTATACACATTGCCAGCCGGAGGAAGGCTTAGTGCTCGCCCATTTTTCGCTAACACGTCCAATTACTAATATTGGATATGATGCTTCCCGGCATTTTTCATTTCAGACTTTCGTTGCGTTGGAGTTTAAATAAGTCAAATTTGAACGAAATCAAGGGGGTGAGAACGCTAAAGTTTTACCTATAATATCTTAAAAATTGGACTTTGATTTGATCTGGTTTTAAAATACTTGTGATTTCCTGCCATACAATTCGTTCCAAATGGTTGATGGTGGCTGTTCGAAGACAGAGCATTCGAAGACATAAAGTTGTGAGTTGGGGGTGGTGTTGTCGTCGGGGGGTGATTTGACTTTTTGAATATGCACGGCGCGAGTTCGGCGGAGATAGGCGACTTGCGTCTGCGCCCCCTAATACACTTACCCGCGCCGATAACTCACTCGGGACTCGCCCGCGCCCCAACGGTGCGACACCGCTGTCCCCAGATAACTTCTTGTTCGCTAACACAGTTACTTAAACTGTTTAGCTTAAACCAATTTGAAGAGTCATATACAAATTTCAGCAAAAATACCCATTGATATACCCTGCATAGATAGCGTCGCTGGGTTTCATTCGTGCCTTGGATATTTTATTATTCAAATCGTCGAGGGCAAGCGAAGGATCAAAATATGGAATACGTGTTTAAATCGCAAGTTTGATTATTTTCTAGAATCATAGTAAAAATGTCTTGGATATAATTTATGTTTGTTACACACGTATGAGAATAAATATATTATAAATAAACTGAAAGTATGCCACTTTCCGACACTAAATGGCAGACGGTTAACGGAAACCCATCTCTATAGAAAATCTAAATTACTCTGTAGAGAAAAAGAGCCCGCAGAAAATTAAATGCATTTAAACAATTGCAAATCATCTGCATAGAGAAGGAAACTTGAATTTGTAACTGCCGTTTTTATGTCAATAATATATAACGCGAAGAGCAGAGGGCATAGGTTGGACCCTTGAAGAACTCCCAAGGGGTGAAATACTCTTTCGATAATCGGTGGCAAACTATTCATAAAGCTGGTAAATGTAGCTATTATCAACTATTAACAAATAGTTAAACATTCTTTTTGGGCTTTTGAAAGCCAATATTAAAAAAAACATTCATTAGGGAAAAACATGTATTGTTTAAAATTTAATCTAAAATCTAGTAAATGTTAGTTAAAAAAATATTATAAAAATCTACTTCAGCTCATAGAAAATATTATATAAGTACTTAATTATGTTTTTAACTGAACAATTATAGTAAATATATTATATCTATCAATTTCTATAAAGTTTTCTTTGTAAATCTATAATTCATCTATATTCTAGATAGCTTTAAACTGACGTGGCAAATCGCCATGAGCATTGTCGTTCGTAGCTCGCCGGAGATAGAAGCTGTCAACTGTTTGGTGAATTGATGTGCTCGGCGAAATCTCATGTCCAAACGTAATAATCGGCAGTCACCCCCATTTCTCCCCCTAAGTCTGTTCAGAAATCTACCTGTACCCACCTGACCCTAGCCACTGACCACCCCTTGGCCAGCATCAATAATTCAGGCTACTGATTGCGTCCGAGACATGCTCCCACCGCCTACATGAATAATATATTCACTTATCTCATATTTAATCGGTACGGATTGGGCAACTTTTACTTTAATTGTTTGACAATTTAAAACCTAATTTTTAGCCAAAAAAAAAAAAATTAAATTGTGCAATTATATCGATCGCAATAGATATGAACGAGCGCTAGACGGCAAACCTGATTAAAAATAATTTAATCATATATCATTTTAATTAACAATATATATAAATATGATTTAGTTTTAAACTTATAATATTTTATTAATTGTTAATGTTATAAACATTACTTTAAATATTCAAAATTTGCGCTATGTAATTATAATTATATTATATTCTATGGTTATTTAAGATAAATTTTGGTTATGATTGCATTTAAAAATGTGTTAGGAATAGGGGTTAAGAGGATATATTTCTTTTATTTTTCTAGTGCGGACCTGCGCTCGTTGAACGAACATAAAAGCTTTTTGTCGGGAGTGCGTGATAACAGGCGTTTAGCTACCGTCGGACGCTGACCAGCATCAGGGGTGGAATGGGAAACCCTCAGCTCGGGCAAGACAATCTTCTCAAAAGTTACGTACAGCGGTCAAGCAAATTATGGCATTACCGAGCAGACGGTCATCTATTATACACGGATTGTGCAACATGTACCAGGGTTAAAGGAACGATTGTTTTGGAACGAATTTAAGTTACTTTTGCTCAATTAACATTCGTGTGTAATAATTTATAGTTTTACATTAGGATAGTTTTAACTAGTAGTTATTCAAATATATTTTTAATTTAAAATAAAATATTTAAGGCTTTAAAAATATTTTTATATTTAGCGGAAGCTTTCCATAGTATTTTCTTGGATAAGCGTAAAAAAAAAGATTTAAGAATTTTTGTAATTAGTAAAATTAGTATTTTTTTGAAAGCTTAGTTGTAAATATAAACAACACTAGAATATCAAAAATTAAAGCTCACATAACATACATCAAAGTTCTGGGTTCAAATTATGCATTTTGGCTTCTCGATGTTTTTCATTTCTCAAGAAATAAAAAATATCAAAATTTTTTTATTTACACTACTTGATATTCTCTAGAAACATAAAAAAAAATTGACTTATAAAAAATATATAGTACATAGTATGTGAATATAAAGATAAAGTATATTATTATAGATTTCTTAGTACTGTTTATAAACAGAGTACCTAAAATGAATAATGAACAAAACGGATTAATCTACTTCGATTGCTTACAATATATTTTGTGTCAAATTGATGTCAATAACAGTTGACATTATTATTATTATTTCATCTGTTGCTGCTTTACATTTTTGATATTTCAAACAATATAAGGATAAAAAACTTCCTTGTATCATCGAAAAAATGAGTTCAAGGTTTAACAAATTTTATATGTAAATTTCTGTGCAAAGCCCTTATATATTTTTTTAATCTGATCAGATTAATAATGTAGCTCTTAGATTATCAAATCAAAGATAAGACCGAAAATCTTTAATATTTTTTTAAAATTTAAATATTTAAAACCTTTATTATAAACTTCCAAAATTATATTTTTAAGCATCTGGCATAGACCCACCCTTTTTATGCATTTGTTATAAAAAAAATAAAAAATTTCGTACAAATTTAATTTTTAACAAAAAAGTCTATGAAAATATTTGAGAAAACAGCAAATTTATCGAGAGATGAAAAACTCGATTTGCTAATATTCTTAATAAAAAAATTATCAAGAGTTAACTGTTTTCTACTCTTATTTTTCTTTTCTTCATATAGTATTTTATAACATGCTATGTCTTTATTGATCACCCTACGCACTTGAGATATGCGTTTTCCATTGGGATCACAAACTTCTATAATATTAAAAAAATTGTCAAGATGCGTGAAGGCTTCATTCATATTTTTCATTGTTAAAGAGTTTTACAAAATAAACCTGTCTCATCTACATTAAATATTTGGCTAGAGGAATATTCTACATCTTTATCTGCATCAGTCGATTCTTTAGTAAATTTAATATTATTAAAAGAATACCTCATTTTAAAATTGTAAAACCAACCGTTACTTGCTTGAAAAACCGTGTTAAAATACGTTTTTTAATCTATCCTTCCAATCTTTGTGCAAACTAAGAGCATTTACTTGAATAATTAAAATACTCAGAGAGACATCTTTTTGATGTTGGTTATCGATCCACGATGACAAAGATTTTACCATTTCATCCATGGGTCTTTTGCCTTTTTTTTTTAAACATATCTTTAAAAATTGTGGAAATATATCTTTAATTTCCACAATTTTGAACGTATTCCTTAATTATATTTTTATTTTGCAAAATTGAACATATCGTAGACTTGTTTGTATCATACGAACGTCCGATTGAAGCCAAAGATTCACCGCTATCAGAATGTCTAATAATTTCCATATTTGTCTCGAATCGTGTGAAGTTTGAGTCCTTGATTTATTTTTGTTCGTATCAACACTGAAGTTTTTCCATTTCTCACTCATGTTTATATTTTTTTCTAAAATTAAGAGCTTAATCTAGAAGTTTGTTTTTGTCAAGTTGACAATTTCTGAGTTAGTTAAATTTTGAGGTAATCGATATGTCATAAGGAGTATTCATATAGAGGTTTAATTACTTACATATAAAATAATGACTGTAGACTTTAAAGAACTTCTTGGGATCGAGATACAAAATATATTCATTGGTTTTCTTAGAAATGCTATTTAGGCACTATTACGTTACGTGTGTAGAACTTATTGCCTTTTCAATAATATATTGTACGTTGAACTCGTTTGCGTATAAGAAAATAATGCTTTATCTAAATAATGCACATCACTATTGAACGAATTTTACAATAAGTTCTAACTATCAAAGATATTGTAAGATATCAAGACTTGATGATATAAATATAACTAAATTTGCTATTATTATAATAAAAGAACATTATTTACAGAGCATTTTTATATAGAAGTGTTATTTTTTCTACTTATAATTTAGAGCCAAAATATCATTAGATGCTATTGTATATATGATATTATATGGTAGAGTACTTTGAAACTGTAAGTAAAATTATATCTATGATTATTTTATCAAAGGAAAAAAGGTATTGAAAGGCAAATTTTATATCTGTGAAAAAACTTTTTTGTACACTGTTTTTCCTAATGAGGTTATGATAATGGTAACGTTCACATGTTCAAGTTTTTAACTTTATAGGTTCATTTTTTCGCAGTATTGCACAAAAACAAGCGTTTAACGAACACACATGGCGATTTGATGTATTCTATTTGCTCGGAACCTATCTTCAATCTATTTAGGGGATCTTGACCGTTCCCCTGACATTGAGGGGTTGGACTTATCCAATAAGTATTGACCGCTTGGGAATCGGACCGAACGCTCTCTGCACACTCTTTCTTGCTTTCTAATAGATTTATCCGATCATGTTTTATATCTTATGCATGTTGATCATTCGAAAAAAATGTATAGTAAAAACACCCTTTGATATAACATAAAAATGGCGTGCGGGATTGAAGGGAATATTTTGGAAATGTTGCCTAGAATATTCTACTGATTCGTTTTGCTTGTTTCGTATAGCTATTACGCCAGTGGCTCGTATTCGACAATAGTCTGTTTATTTAGTAACTTGGTACTGAAATCAAGTTATTAGTTAATTGGGTAATTTTCTAATTGATTGACGTTTTTATAAATGAGATTGCTTAGCAGTGTAACGAAGAATGGAGACTAGAGGAATACCATTGTAAAATTTCATAAACATAGCAATTTACCTTTATATTTTATAGCTTAATAAACATATTGATACATTGGAAAGAAGTCTAACGACAAATTTAAGTAAAACTATGTAAATTTATAATTACTATTTTTAACACGAAAATAAACAACCTTATTTGTACCTAAAATTTTTTGACTCTATCATTCTTTTTTTCTAATATTTTTCTTAATTTAAAGCTATGTTTTAGCATTCGGAAATTTTTTGGATTTTTAAAGTCCTGATTGCGATTTAAATGATCTGGATTTTTAAAGCGTTAATGATATTTAATTTTTATATCATTTCTATTGTCACTCAATTAAAAGAGGAAAAGAGTGATAGTGAGAGTACAAGTAAAGAATATACTAACAATTACATTAGTCATAAGACGGCATTGACTTCTGTTGAAATTTTATTGGATTACATCGACCAAAGGGGTTTTGAATATAACGATATAAAGTCTCTTATATTTTTTTTACTGATTTTTAATTTTTTTTTTGATAATTTGTATTGTAAATATATCATACATACAAAATATATATTTTAGATTATATGTTTTTTAATTATCCGTGCCATTCTTTCCCAGCACTAGCATGAATATTTTATTAAAAAAATATTTTTAATATCAAGTTTTTATATTTGGGCTCTGAGCCAAGAATATTAAATTACAAAACTTCGAGACACACCTTTGTATGCAGCGTGAATGTTTCCGAGAGTCAATATTCTGAACAATTCAGTTCCATGCAGGCTCGACTAATTTCCGAGAGAGGCTCTATTTTATTTTTATCTTTATTATACACACATATTGACACACGCCGTAACGATTTTATAATTGCAACAGGTTGCAAAGGTTCTAGTTTCATTATAGTTTAACCAATATATAATAATATTAATTGAGCAGACGTTAAGGATTCAAGGAATAATAATCAGGGATCAGTTTCGCATGGATGTATGAAAACCAGGACAGAACGGGATATCTCAAAATATGAATCTAAATACATTATGCAGGGTGCGAGGCTTGCTCACAATTACTTGTGACTGGTCCTCACGTAGGTAAGTAATCTCGCTCAGGACACTTGATACTGTGGCACTTGCTTTTCTTACACTTTCAACTAATTATTTTACGACGCCGCTACAGCCTCCTGTACAGGCAACCCGTTAACCAAAGGGTTCTCAGACTTGATTGAAATCGCACGATTATTTAACATGTTTAAATAAATAACGTTATATAAAATTGGATTATTTTTTATTTTAAATTATATATTTAAAATATTTTTAAAAGACAGGGTGAAATTTTAAAATACATTATATGGACTTTTTATAATACTTATATTATTTGATAAAGTCATGAGTTCGATAATATATTTATAGAACTTATACTGCTTGTGTTATTATATATACAGTTTTTATATTTATAATGATGACCGGATTATTGCGCAAACTAAATTTGCGCACACAAAAACTCCAACAGTAAATTTATGAACATAGGTGATTGTTTGATTGTCAAATATATTTTATGTTTTTATTTTTATGTATATTTTTCTCTATTTTAAAGTAAAAAATTGTGTAATTAAAAGAAATATAAGTGTATCATATTTTTAAATTAAAATTATATTAACATCTGTTCATATATGATCAGAATTTTTGTTGTTTGAAATTTTCACTGTGCGCAATAATCACCGAACTATTTTCAATGTACTGTAAAGATTTTTTAAGGGTAAAAAATAAAAACATTACGACCCTCCATATACAATGGATTTCGTATGCTGAATAAAATGAAAATTGCTTTTCTTTTAAAGAAACATAGAAGTGATTAATTGCAAGTACTATACTAAGCTTTGGCGCTACTAGAAGCAAAAACTTCAGGGCTAATATAAAAAAATCATCTGACTGTTTCTAAGCCTAAAATAATTAATCTTTTAGGAGTCCTTATCAGTGGCGTAGTTAGGGTATGTGTCGCTCAAGACGATCCTTAAAATTGCCACCCCCCCATACATTTTTTGCAGGGTCATAAAATCATCATTTCTTAAAATAATAAATTAGTTATTATTAAGTTCTTGCTATTCGTGGATTTATAAATGTTTTAGTGCATTCAGGGCTAATAACTACACTAAACGATCCCATCGCGAATATGCCGCCCCCAAGCAAGTGCCGCCCAGGGCGGTCCACCCCCTCCACCCCCCATTGCTACGTCACTGGGCCTTATTTATCGATTTTTAAAGACTAAGAAAAGCACTGAATTGTTGTTGAGCAAATTGTTTTAATATATTATTTCATTATCAAATCCTGAATTTTTCAAATGATCTATGTTTTTATTTGATTTAACTTATAACATACATTGTTCATAATTAATATTATTAATCAAAATAAAAACCATTTTAATCGACAATTTTTTTAAACTAATTATAAGTCTATTTATTTTAATTGTATTCTGGAGTTAAACAGCACGATTTACCAATGGTTAAGTTTTTTTTAATGTTTTTTTTAATCTATTTACACCTGCGAATCACTAAAAATATAAAAAAACATTTCGCGGAACACCAACGCAAAAATAAAAAATTCTATATATATATATATATAGTAGGATTTGATTATTCGGTGTTGCTTGGACGGAAAACTAGTGGTCTATCCAGGTAGCTCAAGGCAACAAAGAGGCTATTATCTGAAGTCTTTTACTTCAATATACCTCACAAATGGAAGTAGAATATCATGGTTATTGGCGTCACTTGATTTCGCAAGTTGAATCCAAAACATCTCGATTTCTTTATCCCCTATAATATCGATGGCCATATCAATAGCTCTGAGTGTGTCGTTCGAAAACGATACAGCCTCTAATTTATGAGCGGCTTGAGAACTTAAAGGTTCCAGAGTCACATAATAAGATGCAAGGCTTTATTAACTTCTAAGCAACAAAATAAGTGACTTAAAGCAGCGACTTGTTACTAGTCATAATCTTCTTCATTTGGCTTTTCTAAATTTTTAACTGGTCTTCTAATTAAAAAAAAATCAATGGCTTATCTGTGAGATTACTGTACTTTGTATTCAAATGATAAACAAGCTTGGAAGGTTTTATTGTAGAACGTCGATTGACAAAATTTCATACCATACCACACTTATTTTTGATTTCTGGCGCACATTCCAAAGTATCAACATATTTCGTTTTTCTTGTTTCTTCTAAACTTGATGTAGACTATTTTTTGTGTCTTTAATACTCTTCGCCTAACTAAGAAATGTTCAAAGGTGTTTCTCGGAACCACATTAAAACGCTTTTCAAGAAAAGATAAAAAGCGTCTGATAAAATATGACTTGAATTGCGTCTCTAATTGTTTTAAGCACAATGCAATCGAGAAATGCTTTATATTAAATTAGTGCAACTTATACGTGATTATGACTCAACTAATGACTTTAGTAGATCCTTATTAATTGATACTAAAAAATATTTTTTTATAGTACTTTCTTTAAATTTCTGTTTATTTTAAGAAAATGGTCTGCTACTTTACTACCCGTTTAGAACTCTTTAAAAATAATAATTTATTTGCTTATTTTATTTATTTTTATAAATTAACAATAAAACCGTTTAAATGTTACTAAGATTGAAAAATATAAACCATAACTCACAAATTCAACGCTAAAACACGCCATTTTTTATTAAAAAAAGTTTCTATTTTCATACAACGTATATTTTTTGATTTATTTAATAAGGTGAAATTAGGTTTTTTTTTATAAAAAACAGTTGAAAAAATATATACTGAATTATTTTTTAAAATGATAATTATTATATTATTATTATTTAACATTCATTTATTAAAAAAAAAAAAACAGTGTGAAATAAACCTTTTCTCGAATGAAAGAATAGCCAAATATTTTTTGATGCATTCTTATCGTTGTTTCAAAAACAAGTTTGCCGTTTATCCCAGCAAAAGGTGGCGGAGTATCTTTATATAATATTCATAGGCGATTCTGATCCTCACCCTCTGCGAAGAGGACCTCCACCCTCTTGCTCTCCCGGTGCTCCCTCTCTCTCCCCACCTAAGGCAGCTGTGGGACGTGTTTGGCAATTCCCCCGGCGCGTACCCAACACTTCCAGTATCTCAGATCATGAATCTTGTTTCCATAAGGGTAAACTTAATAACAATACTTCTTGGTTGATATTTTGTCGCGTAAGTTTGTGGCCTGCGCCGAGTTGCTTTTCCGTGCGAGATTACATTCAACTTTTGTATTGTAGTACATTGAACTTATGTTTAACTTTGAATTTTTTATGCAATATGAAAGTACACGATTTTTAATTTTATAACACTTATTTAAATAACTTACTAATTCGGATCCTATTTTTTAGATTCTGTACACAATAGCAAGTTATATTATACAATCAGTTTCTAAAGCATTTCAATTTATTTATAAAACTACATGTAAATAATATTATTATATACTAGTATCATACTTGTTTAAATATTGATGCAAATATCCTAAAAGTTTTTTGTGTGAACTGTAGAAAAATATTAATTTCAGATAGTATATTATTACATTTATTAGATACATAAATCATTAGTTTTATTATTTTTTTACATATATGTATGAAAACATTTAATAAAAAATAACATTAAATAAATTCAAGCCAGTTTAAGAGCAATAATAAAATATTTATAATTTTCACTAACTTTACAGTGTTAAGTATTATATTGTATAAGGTTGTAAATATATTTTTTCACTGAAATTTAGTATTTAAACTTCTAGCGTTTTGTTTGATTTATATGTAAACTTAAAAATAGTTTCAAAATGGCATCTTCTAACTAATTTGTATGTGTATCTTACTATGTATTTTTATAATTCACAATTAACTTATAATTGAATACAAAAAAAATATGCCATATATAATGTGACAAATAAAAGCAAAAGTTTTTTTACCGTTCCCTATACAGATAATTTGTTAGAAAAGTGAACCAATTATTCTGAAATAGTAAATCAATAATAAAAGTTTATTATCTGTGTTTAAAAACATATCTTTGTTATGACATAAACTGTGATTTTTAACAATATAAAAAAATAAATAGTAAATCAATAATCTCAGTTATTAATACATGTATTTTATATTCTTGTATATGAAAATTAGTTATTGCTAATATTTTCTTGTAACAAGTATGACACATTAGATATAAATCTAACATCACTAAAATTTAATTGTTACTTTAAACAATATTGATAAATGTACAAAGATTATTTTTGTTTATGAGACTAAAATAAAAAAGTATATGCAGGTGATCTTATTATAATATTATTTCATTTCAATTAATTATGCTATTAATAAATAGCATTTTTATTTCACATCTGCTAAAAAAATCTTACATATTAAAAATAGCAAGAAAAATATTAATTCCATTGCTACTTAAAGCAATGTTGAAAAATATATAAAGTTTTGCTTGTAATTTTTTTATAAAAAAAATTAGCACCTTCACGCAGATCTCTTATAATAAAATTTCATTTTAATTAATTAATATAAAAATCAGTTGTTATATACTACACGTTAAGTTGACAATACTGTTTAGATATGATTTAGATACAATAGCCTATAATTTACCGATTGTTGGTTGGATATTCTAGATAAGTAATCTTCATCCAGAATCAACTTAATTGTAAGGCTGTTAAGCTAATGGTGAAATATAGTCATTAATCAATCTAATAAAACATGTTTATTTAAAATTAGTTTTGAACCTCATATATATGTATAATATATAAATCCAAGAATCATAAGAATAGACTATTGCTGATAGGTCAAGCTTTTTCTTATCTTGCATTTTTTTAATAATATTTATGTTAATGTTATATACAGGCAGAAAGAGTGCCCCTCCCCATTATCCATTCCCTGGCGTTGGAACTGTGTAAGAGCGTAGATTTCACAGCATTAGTTCCGGGCCGCGAGCTGGCAAAGTGAAAGCGACACCTCCGGAAGCTCGGGGACTCCCCGGAGAAGAGCAGAGAAGAAGGTAACCCACTCCACCCCTTCTTCATTTGTAACCATCAACCCCCGGCTTCCCGGCCTGGGGATGATGCGATGAATAGAGCTCCCGGCTCCTGAGTAATTTGAAAATTAAATTAATATCATCACGTTTAAGTTGTTTTGCTCGGCTCCCAGAACTTTGAAGCGTTTTATTATTAAGTGCCTCCGAAGACGTACCCCACCTCAGACAACCTACCAAAAATTAATCAATTATTCACGGGATGTAGCAGTACGTAAATACGTACTATAATATATATAATGACAATAAATAAAAATTCAATCAATTTTTCGTTCCGTATATTTTGAGTATTCGTGTCAGATGAAAAGTACAACAGAACGTGAAACAACGTTTTTTAACGCTAACAAAAAATACATAACATCAATAATTACAGTTTTTTTAATGGATTTTAATTTTAAATATTATTATCAATTATGAAATACAATTCGAAAAATTGTTTATTTAATAGAATATTATACACATTATTGAAATCTCATCGTAATGCTTATTAAATATGGCTCACTTACACAAAATTGCACATTGAGATTAAAGTTAAAGTTTAACGTTAATATTTATTTAATAATAATAAATGATATAAATCACAATAAATATATTAGCACATTTGCAATAATCCGTAAACTATTATGTTGTCACGTTAATTAAATCACGTACTATTTTAATATTATTAAATGTTTGAAGAAAATATGTTTGATGAATTACAATATATTTTTGATTGTGATTATGAAATGTTAAAAGAACATATGTATATTTTTTTTTAAATGTAACGACGTAGTTTCAGATTTGAGTACAATAACAATAAAAATGATCTGATAAATAATATATATATATATATACACTGATATTTATAGCATTATTTATAACTTTGGTCCAATTGCATTGGAATATGAAATAATTTTTTAAAAAATAATGTCACTTTGTAAATAATATATATAAAAATTGGTTCTTTCGGAATGAATCTTTGGTATGTTTAAAGCTCAAGTAAACAATAAAAATAATTTAAATACAATAATAACGATAATTACACAATTGCGACCATTGACAATAGCGATTAATTCTACTATGATATATACAAATTATTATACATTATTATCATGAAATAATGATATGTAAATTTAACGTTTATAATTTGACTCTTAATAAATATATATATTCACAATAATAATTTCGATTCGTTGTCGTGTGTGTGTAAATGAAATAATATTGATTGAATATTTATATACACGAATTTATTATTATTACGTTAAATTAAATTACATTAATATTTATAGTCGCACAACGAATTAATTCTATAGTTACACTATCGATACGACGTTATATTATATTAATTTTTATTTATGTTACAATCTCAATTTTTAATGAGTTTTATGCATCGTTAATTAACTTTTTGTGCATAAATTCTTGACTAGTTTCGATTGATGAACGCGCGTGTTTCTTAATAATGACTGTTGTGAGCGTATATCGGTGGATCGTGGGGCGCTGGGGGCGCCGGGGCGGAGCCTCAGGCGGGCGGTAGTGTGGTGCCCAGGGGGCGAAGCTCCGTGTGCTGAGTCTCCTTGTGGCGCCGAAGATCGACCTTCCTCTGGAAAGCTCTTCCGCACAAATCACAGGCGAATGGCTTAAAACCGGTGTGCTTTCTTGAATGAGTGATTAAGTTCGAGCTTTGGCTGAAAGCTTTGCCGCACACTTGGCACTTATGCGGTTTTTCCCCTGAAACGAGATAAAATAACAAAATTAATTTATATGTTTATGTACAAAAGCTCTTAAATGTTTATTAAATGTTAACTTTGTATGTATATGTGCCTATAGTGATGTCCAACCTTTATAGAGTAGAGCTAACTATTACTAAGCCATCGTGGACAATTACTCATTATCCAATTGCGTAATATAAAATTTCATATTAATTAAAAAACCAGCTCAATTAATTTGATAGTTTTATTTTATGTTAATAATATGATAAAAATCATAAAATTTATATTATGCAAATTTTAGAAAACATCTACATAGTTTTCAAAAGAGCGCAAAACTTTATATTATTGTAGAATATCTTACTTTAAAATTTTTGAGTTACGTGAATATTTTTTTATTATGTACTTTAATGAACATAAATATTTTTTTCAAGTTTATATTATACTACGGTAAATTTAACTAATAAATTGAAATATATTTTGTGAATTCCTTATACAAAATAAATTTATTAAGTCACTACTTAATAGCTTGAAAAGCATACATCAAGTGTCCACATCAAATTATAATTGTAAAATTAATAAAGCTATTCTTAAACTTTAAATTTCTTAAGAAAAACAAATTATTCAGGTGATATGATTAATCTTTATTAGTGAGTTTCATTCAGTATAACTTTTATATACAGTAATATTGCATAAAAGTCGTGTGGAGAGTAGAGAAATATAATACAATGATCCTCAAGACTTTAGTATCTTTTGAAACACATATATTTTTTTTATATAGTATCTTTTGAAACACATATATTTTTTTTTATTGTAAAATCCATAAAATAAACCTTTACTTTCCACTGTTTAACAGGTCAAGTTTCAGAGCAAATCAAATAATACTTTAGATGATAATATAATTATATATAAATAGGTTTCATTTGGCTTAACTTTTATTACTTTTTTAGGCAGTAATATTGCATAAAAGCAAACAAAGAACATGTTTTTTAAAAGTAGTCAAACACAACAAATCTTTAATCTACAGTGTCTTTAAACAGTTTATAAAAATTGTCTCTCATCAATTTAATTTTTATTTTAAATTTTCAAAGAATATTTGTGAGTCCCATTCGATATAAACTTCATTATCTTTTTAGTATTATTTAGTAAAATACAATGAGCTTCAGTATTTTAAAACTGTTTAAATTAAAAAAAAATTGAATATTCAATGATGAGTGATATATTTATTTTTAAATATTATAATAGATGTAAGTAAATTACTTCTTAAATAGCACATGGAGTATATTAGGTGTACTTGAAATTCCTTTTGTATAATTCATAAAATAAACTTTTAACCTCCACTGGTTGACAGTTATAATTTTTATAATTTTGTAAGTATATTAATTTATTTTGGGCAAATATTGTTTATAATTAATTTAATGGGAAAAGTCGTAATACAATTTATTTGCCCAATTAAATATGTGGTTATTAGTGCTATAGTGAATTAAATATGTATAATGATTTAACTGATGAATGAATAGTTAGTATTCAGTATTATTTTTTTTATCTAATAATATTAATTTAAAACAAAATAAGATAAGTTGTGTAAGGTTAAAGGCAGAACGTCGATATATCGAACGTAAATATGGTAATGTTATTAAAGGGTATCGAGGTTAAAGGTCGATCGCCTATCGCAGAAATGTATTTACTATGTGACGGGACTATCACGAGGGACCGTGAAAATCTGCCCGAAATCAGCAGATACGAGAGTCCCTTTTCAGATTTTCTCGCTGAAAGTTTTTCCTCTCGCACTCATCTCGGGTATATCACGGTTTTGATTTCAGTATTCAGGTCCCGATTCGGTAATTCCCGCCGGACAAATAAAATTTATGGCTGATTTGACATTTCTTACTGCCGACCGGGCACTGATATTAAACGGGCGATTCGATGCTTCGATACAGCGGGTAAATAAATAAAAATAAATAATATTTTAATGCAATTAATCTTAATTTAATAATTAATGTTATTTATGAAGCAGATTTATTTAATAAAGTAAAAGAGGCGATAATATTTAATGATAATGTATGTTATGGAATCATTATTATAAATTATTGTTTTATTTTTTTCATTGGGCTATTGAAACCGATCTTCTGCACGTTCGACAAAATTTGTTATAGCATCTGTACGTTTATCTCGAGTAGAATAACTGGACCGGGAGAATCGTGCGCTGGATTTATATTGCGAGGCGATCGTAGGTCCCCGGTGTGCCCTATATAATATTGCGGACCTGCAATCTGGGCTATCGCTGTCAAATTGAAAATCTGGGGACGTACAGAATAGATCGTTCTGCCATAACTCGTAATATCAGCTAAATGTTTGATTTGAAAAAAATGCTTAAAAATGTAATTTCAATCTATATACCATAATAATAGCAGATGCAGATTATTATAATATAACATAAGGGGAAACTATTGAACGTAAAATATCTTAATTTATAATAATAACAGTTAAAGTATATATTAAAACGTTTAAGTGCGGAATTTGTGCGGAAGGGAAATAATGCGAATATTTTTGAAAAAAATAATATTATGTATTATTTAGTATATATTTAATATATTTTTTTTAAATTAACTGTTGTAATATAAAACTATTTTTAGATTTGTTACAATGATAAAATTTTCAAATAATTGTGTAGGGCCTATTTATTTAATTATTTAATTATTATGGCAGAAACTATGGAGCACTCTAATAACACTGACGTGACGGAGGCGCAGGGCAGTGCATTCTTTGGCGGACCTCAGCGGGAAGACGACGACTGGCGGTGCCTCATCCGTCAATTTCTCATATATATCATTTATATAAATTCAACATGTAATTATAACTATTCGATAGAATAAAAACTGTTTAAACGGCGCAAACACTAATAATTAAATATTCATGAAATCGAAAATCTTGACAAGGAATGTGAGTTTCACGTCTACTGTCAAATACTTATTATCTACCTTCTTCTTTTTAAGTCCAATTCATTATTTTTCAATATGACATCCATATTGAAACTAAACATATTTCTCAATAGTTTCGTTCTCTTCAGAGCTTTTTAAAGTTCTCGAGATGGCGCATATGCAAACACTCGGCCATGTCTAGCCGTCGTCGGCTAAGTCGTTTCTGCGCGAGCGAGACGCAGCCATAAGCTAATGGCAAGTAGCGATAGAGACGAAAGTCGCAGCATACCTCGTCCGGTGTGTACTGGAAGCAATTTATTTCTGTCATGCCATTGGTGCACTGATTTGGTGGTCGCCCCGCCCGCGGGGGTGCACGGTTGCCATGGCCACCGGCGCGGGATACGCGACGCTAAATGAACGGATTCAAGTGTGTGTGTATATGTGTGTCCGTGTGTGTGTGTTTACATGAACTAGTATACGCGTGTATGTGCGCAGGCTCGTTCGCCATGATAGGGCTGCCAGGAGGAAAACTTTCTATATTCGGTTAAGATTCTAGTTTGATTTATGTTGCAGATTTTCCTAAAAATTAAATAGTGCAAAAAAAGTTTTATAATTTAAAATAATTTTTGATGACTGTTTTATTTGGAAAGTGTATTGATTAAAAACAGTTGAAAGAAATGTCACGATTTTCCGATAAATTTTCATTTCGCATACAAATGTTAATAATACATTTTTTAATTGCATCATAGTGAAAATATTTATATATTTCATTATAGTTTATAAATGGAAATTAAGAATATAGAATTTAGTTGATGTTATTAGTTATATATCCACGTTTTTACAGAGTGTAACCGTTATTTTTGTAGAGTTTAGTTTTATTGAATAAAAGCCTATTTTTTTGATATTGTCGATTGTTATTAAAACTTATCAGTATTTTGCTTAGAAAATATTTTTAATTATGTTTGTATTGAACGATTAAGATACAAATTAAATATTTAATTAATCTTACGTTTATTGTAATTGGTTCTAGTATATATTATAAATTATAATTTATTAAGAAGTAAAATTTTCTATAGGAAAATTGATTGTTTTATAACATTTGTAACTCTAATGAAACTATAAAAAAACAGTCTTTTATGGATTATTGCAACTATAATTAGTTATATTTAATAATTTTGTTTCACTCAAAGCTAATGTAGTAATAAAATAAAATTTCATCATTGCAAAGAAATAAAATTTTAACGGTTAAATAATGTCTATATTTTTATCACAATGTGATAAAAAATTATTTATTTTTATCCCAATTTTCTAACCAGCACGATAGATAAATGATATAAGTCGCTGACTTGAAAGACTTGGGTTCGAAACCTATTTGGAACTTAGCGTTTTGTTCAATTATTATCGTATCTGAGAAAGCAAAATTATAGATTATTATATTAATATAATTCCGATGGAATAGGTTTATCTAGATTTTTTTAATCTCACAGATGAATATCGCGATTATTAATTAAAATCGAGCTAGGTCGTACATATTAGGTATTGAAAAATTATCTAGTAATGAGTTACTTCAGCTCATAGTATCTTATATATATAAAAAAAATAATAAAATATATTTTTAGTATTTTCAGTATTTTTCAGATTTTTTTTTTAATTATTGAAATAATGTTTAATTGCCTGATTTTTTAATTCATTTAAATTTTTTCACGCGAATATTAATGGTTTTAAGTTAATAATAAAATATGTATTTTGATACAAATAATTAATGATACAATAATACAAATAACTGATGGTTTAAAGTTATTTAAATAATCTCAAAATGTGGTGTTTTTGAATAAATTATTAAATTGAAATATATTGTAATTTTACATATTTGTATATTAATTATTATGTATATATCACTACGACTAACATATAAAATAACAAAAACCTATATTTTTAATTGCATAATTTATAAGACATAAATTTTATACTAAAAAATATATTTTTTTAATATATTAAAATATTATGATTTCTATTTTGATATTGTCAAGATTTTTTAAGATATAGAAATAAAAAAATATATTTAGCTTCATTTTTTTAGTGATACAAACATAAAAAATATGCAAAATAATAAACCATTTATAATAACATCTTCATAAAAATTTTATAATAAATATTACAAATTTAATTGTATAAAAGCAGTGTTTTTGAGCTGTAGCTTTAATTATAAATTGTTAAGGTACATTAAAAAAGTGAGATCGTTTTTATGCTCATTTATATACAATATTATTTACTGCTGTTATTATTTTTTCTATTATGAATAGGTTAATAATAAACAATTTTACTGATTTATTTCTCACAAAAATAGTATAGTTTTACATATAAATCAGATTATTTATTATTATTTTTATGGAAAAAATGTAATAAAATTCAATTCTTGTAAAAGTATGTATATAACTTTAACAAAATTATTGTAAAAGTATTTATATAACTTTAAGAAAAACAGCAGTAACTTTTATTAATTTCCACAATAGAAAAAAATAATATTTTGTATAAAAATACTAATTACTTTGAAGCTCTTGAAATACCGAAATTTTTACTTTTTTGTTATACTATTTATAAACTAAATATAAATAGAGAGCTTGTGGTTAATCAAGCATTTTTATAATAATATAAAATTGAAAGCGAAATTTTTAAAATTTAAAATAATACAATAATCGACCATAAAATGCATAAATTATGTATCATAGTATATCATATATATCCTAAAAATGCAATAATTTTTAAATATAAAAATAAATACATAAATGGCTTAAGAAAAAAATTGAAAATTAATAATGTGCATAAAAGCGATTTCTATGCGTTTCAAAACGTTATGACTAATGAAAAACTTTTATTTTTTTAACGAATTTTGTTTTGATAAACGATGTCTTGCATTACGAGCAGTACGTATTGCGTCACTTTCTCCATAACTGAGTGGATGATTTTTCTCGTTAGTGGACGATTTTTCTTACAGTGTGTAGACACACTCTTTGAAAAATAATTAGACATTCAAAGTCTTAAGAAATCGAAGCTCATGAAGATCAAGTTTATTTTTTTCAATACAGTTTTCCTAACATCACTCCCATACTTCAGTTCATGGATCAGCGGATCAATTTTAACTTAAAAAAGCTTTACATCAAATCAATATTTCAGCTTGATATAAAGTGGCCGAAGGCACAAATCTTACTCTTATTTTGAATGAATATTTTTGGGTGTTAGTACGAATCAATTTATTTTTCGGAAATTTGCTTTGATATACGAGCATGTTTCCGGAACGGAATATACTTATAAACCGAGGTTTGTGATATAAAATTAGAATATAAATAAATAAATTGCTTTAAATACCAAGTTTAATTTGAAGAGGTGTTGTTATTATTATATATTAATATATGAGATTTTAATAAAATAAATTCTCTCCGTCCCTGTCTTTCGGCATGAATGTGTGCGGCGTAGCTCGTAAGTAACCCGAGGCGTGCAGAGAGAGGCAGAGGTTAGTTATGGATAGCAATTTCCCTTTGAATTGGAAATCAGAGCGTCCGCCTCAGGCGCTGGGCGTCTCAGACGGGGCGGGGGCGAGATAGCGACGACCTGCATACGGGGTTGTGACCCAAAATGGGGTGGCGCCACCCCACACAAGTCTATCTTTGAGACGTCACAAAGATACGACCGCACACGTAAATGGTTATTAAATTAAACGCGACGGTTAGGTGCGCTATAAAGATTTTTCATATGAAGAAAGAAATTATATTTGATTGTGGATATAACGTTTTGAGAGGCTTGAAGAATAGTTGAGAAGCGCAAGTTTCATTTTAGATTCGAATCAATAATGCACGACTAGACTCTAAGAATATGTTATGGACTCTACTACATAAAAGCTGACTGACTTAATATATATATATATACATGTTATGATTTTTTTTATATTTAAAATCTTGATCATACATAAATCTGGTTTTAGTTTTATTTACAAATATTCTACTCTCTATTTTTATTTTTATTTTCTGCTTCATAAAGTTTTAGACTTTTATTTAAGACTCTTTTTTATTTGTTCAAAACATCATTTCCATATACAGTTGAATTTTAGCAGCAGTTTCGTTTAAATGGAATTAAAAATTGAAAGATTTACTTTCCAAATATCTTTGTATATCAATGTGAAGTTAGTCTAGCTCAAATGAAAACTTCAAAAATTAGGCAAAAAACTGTATGGTTTACTCCTTGAAATGAAGTAATAGATCATATAAATTATAGATAAAAACCATAGATTTTAGATCAGAAAAATTATCATTACGTATGATGCTAATTTTCTAGTCTTTTATTTATTAATCACAAATGACAATGATTCAAAGTTGAAATTAATGATTTTTTCCTTAATGATATGTATAATAATAATTAATAATTTTCTGTTTAATGTAGTATGACCACTTTTAAAAAAAGTTTTTCAGAGTATAAAATATTTCTTGAAAAAAATATATTATGATAGTCCACAAGCTTTTCTGTCGATCCAATATATCTAAGAAAATCATGTTCGTTTGTCGCATGAAATATACTCTCATAATCTTCGCTGATGTGAAAAATGGGTCACATTTTACGAGTTTCGACACAGGTTGGGTATTGATGGATAACTTTATCGATAAAGGGTAAGACAACGTAGATTGCACTTGTCGTTGGGGCGAACGTGTGCCGTAATGACAGGGACGAGAAGGAGCACTAAGCATCGCAGGTTCGTGCACGTCTTTGTGAATCCTGGCAGAAGATGGAATGGGATGAGGTAGGGGTCGGGCTCGAGGGTAGTCGGATGGGATGGGTCGGGAAGGTTTGGCCGTAAACGCTTCGATGATTGCACGTCCCGGCAGGAGGAGACGAGGGTATAGGGTGCTCTTTTAACACATCTGCAAGATTTTCGCATTTATTTACATTTTACCCACAAAGGGTTTATTTAGGACGTTGCCGTGAATATTTCGCAGAGCTGGAGGCGAAAATATTAAAATTGAAAATAGTTTATTCTAATTCTTTTTATGCGTTTGTTCATATAAAATAAATCTTAAATGTGTGAAATGTAAAAATATATATATATATTAATATCCCCATAAATATAAAAAAATATAAATAAACTTGAATAATTTCCAATGCACAAAAATCTTGCAAAAAATAAATAATTTATACGTAACCTTGCAACATATGTTTTAACAATATAGTTTTCTGGATTTATAGTCAACAATAATATATATCCAAAGTTTATATTATTATATGTATATTTATAACTATAACACTTATTTTATTAACGTATAAAAATAATAAAGAAATAGCCTATATATTATATAGAACCCACGCATTAGTAATAAAAAATATATTCGCGAAGATAATTAATAATAACGGAACTTAGATTGTACAATTTTTTAGCGATTTTAATCCTAAAGACTTTAAAAATCAGTTGTAAATAAACACAATAGCACAATTTAATATAAGTAATAAATTATATGTAATTAAAATTTACACTATAATCGATACATTTTTTATTTAAAAAAATATGATTTTAATATAGAATCCAGATAACTGTATTTTAGTATTATTATTTAAATATGTATAATAATTTAGCATAGAAATACTATATATACAATTTAAAAATATAGTGAGTTTCAAAATAAATATTCGTTTTTAAGTTATTACTGAAGCAATTAATATTATTATATATAATAGTTATATAATTTTTATAAATATTCAATAACTTATTGACAAACGTTCTGTATAACTCTGTCTTTGAACATATCATAACTACAATACAATAAATAAATAATCTCTTTTTGTATTTTTAATTTTATATACATACTTCAATTCCCAAATATTTATAGTGAATTAGTAAAAGCAATGCATGTTTTATTTATTTAAAAATAAATCACTTAGTACAAAAAAAACCTTTTAAAATATTTTAATAATGAAGACGTGTTCTTTAATTTTTTTACAATATGTTTAAAAAAATGCAATGACTTAATGGCATTTTTTTTATTTAAAATAAATGATACATTTTTCTATTCTATTTTTTCCCATATTATCATTTTCCATAGAATTTTAAAACATAACATTGTAACATTGTAATGTTATGTTAAAATAATATATTATTATTTAAATTTTAGGTAAAATGATAATAGAGTCAAAAATAAGGTAGAAAAAAATGAATCATTTATTTTAATAAACTATATAATATGATTTATATACAAATGTATAATAATCTTGATTTCTGGTATTCATAAAGGTGTAAAGAATCAGAATTTTTAGTGTATTCAGCAATAAATATAGTTGGATACACTATACACCATTATATAAATAATTTAATTTAAGATAGACAATAATAATTAATAAAAACATTACAACTTATTTAAGTTACTGATCATCCCTTACTTGGCTACTGGCATAAATAAAATAAAATCAGAAACGCAATGAAAACAGATCATTAAGAAAAAAATATATATTAGGTTATTTGTCGAAGATTTTTTTTTATTACAAATCTGATCATTATTACTTGACAGGTAGATGGTGATTATAAAAAAAATCTAAAAATAATTAAACAGTTATCGTACATCTAAAACATATAAACACGTCCTATATATTTTTTCCCGCTCCTCATACCTATCACCGAAAACATCTTTGTATTTAACAAGCTTTTTGAGAAGCAGGATGGCTCGTGTAAATAGTCCTGGTTGCAACGTCCAGAAATACGGATGCGTTTGTGACTCTTTAGGCCACTTTAAAGCTCGCAGCCTTTACAGCCGGATAAATACAATCAACAACTATTAAGTAAAAATTGAGCTATCAGACTGAACATATTAACTATATACTAACATTACAACTTACAATCAATAGATGTCAATATGTATGATTTCTTTTTAAATACCTCACTACGATATTCAACCGTCATTTTAAGAAAATCTAGATTTTTTTTTCAGTGATGATTGTTCGGAATTATAACTCTTAAAAACACGATACAAATTTAAAAAGAAACACCAGGGTTCAAATGTATTCGAACCCATGTCTTTAAAGTATCTGTCATTGAGTATCGTGCTGGTCACATATGTAAGCAAAATTGTAAAAAGGCATGATATTTAAGATATTTTTGCTATGATCATTAAACACAATAAAAATGTTTTTAAAATAAATGGTTGTTTTTATTTGCACATTTCAAGCATATATGTATACGTATGTATGTGTAAATATATAGTATTTATAAATTTATGACTTAGAAGTTGTTTGTTCCAAATCTGTAAAGACAGTTCAAAGATTGATGTGCGCTAGTGCTTCGTTTTTTCTTCTTTCAGGGGTAGAGTTTATAGCCGAATTGAGATTTTAAATCGAGCAGAGAGGTTATATAGCGGCAGGCGGGTTGGTAAAAAAAGAAGGAAAAGCTCGAGAGAAAGAATAATGAAGATGAATCGCAAGCCGCGGGCCTCGGGTGGAGGGCAAGTTCCAATCAGTTGAAGAACCCATCGGCGAAATGAAATAATGCACCCCTTTTAAGTAGGGGCCCTTTGAAGCTCAGACAGGTTCGGAGGAGGCTGCCGAGCTAAGGTGGGTTGTTATCAGGGGGTGGTGTGACGGGGTGGTTTTCGGGCAAAGTTTACTCCACAACGTGTAATCTGGGAGCAGCTGCGGCGTGAAATCACCACGTAGTCTTAAAATTCGCCCCGGCAAAGGCAAAGCTCTGCCGGCAAAAGTTCAGACCAACTCGGTCGATTTATGTGAAATTTACGATAACCACTTTGCAGAATGTATTAAAGCGGATTTAGTATTCAGGGGTAAATGCGAGGAGCGGCCCTCGGCCGTTTCGCGTTTCTAGTGCGCAGTTAAACGGATGAGACCACAAAGATTTCCGATATCAAAATATGACCCCGGGCTCGGACCCGACACCTTTTTTTGACTCAAATTTATACGATCGTATACTTTATATAATGTATATAACTATGTTTATTATTATCATTTTTTTAACAGTCGAACTCATTAATAATAAATCTGATTCATAACATTTGTACGAATACGGAAAATAATAATGTTGTACTTATTTTTATTGGCCCAACGATTATTTTTTTTAAATTTCAGCATCAAATCAAATGAAAATATATTATAGATAATAATATAATTAAAAAATATAAATAATATATATAAATAATTCATAGTATGTACTGAATAATCTCAAAAAAAATATAGAGTTATTCCCGGAATTTGAGTATGATTTTTTCAAGATTTTCCGACAGAATCTTTGCCACTCATCTTTTGATTTATATACGAGTGTTAGTCGAAGCAACATATTAACGCATATCAGTTAAATTATATTTTCGTTAGCAGAAATATATATCTACTAGTGAAAATGTATTTGGACTTAACTAGTGAAAATATTACTATACCAAAAAATACACATTCACTGTAACATTTATACATCAGATGTAAATAAATAATGATAAGTGTGTAAATATGTAATGTTTTTGCGAATTCTCGTAATTGAGCCAAAAAAATTCAAAACTTATGGCAATCTAATTTTGTGGTAAAACGTTTTAAAACGACTTTTCTAATGATTATCTGTTTAGACTTTTTGGATTTAAAGCCCACAGCAAAGCTAAGACAAAACTTATTATCGGTGTTTATAAAAATAAAGTTAAGAAGGCGATATTAAAATCATCTTGATAACCATACCTCGAAAACTACAAAGCGATACTACTCTGTGTATTAACACGTACTGGTCCATTCCTTACGGTGTACATCTAATCACAGGGCAGATTTTTAAAAGCACGTGATGATCACGCGTTGTGCACTGACTGTATTTAAAAAGTCGAGTTATTAAATTATTACAGCACTAACTCTTAAGTTCGTACTACATGTGCTGATATAACAATATAAGAAAATAATAGTAATAATATATACGTTAATAATCAAATATATAATGAAACACAATCTATAATAGAATACAAAATCATTATTACAATTTTACACATTCTCGCATTGCCAGTTTAAAAATAACCATTTCCTTTGTGATTTTTAGTTATAAATCTTTGTGAGCGAATGCGAAAATCTTGAGCTCTCGTTCGGCATTAATGTATTTTCTTTTTATTTCGGTGCCGTATTGCGAATAAACACAGCCGTCTCGGGGGCGAAAAACCTTGATTGACAATAAAAAATCAGTAAAAATTCCTCGCCTGCGGAGACCGCCATTACTTTCGGTTTGATTTCACAAAGCCGAGAGAGAGAGAGCGAAAAGGAGAGCTACTACACCTACCCACTACCACCTCTCGCAGACTCTTCTCATCCCTCCTGTCCTTTTTCCCACCAGACGCCTAACGCCTCCTACAACCACCCACCAGCCCTCATGGCAATAATCGTAAATCCTATTAAATCGCAAGTGCCGCGCCGCGCAATCCGAAGCAGGGCGCGGATTTGGATCGGACCTTTAAGTACATAAAAATTCCACTTTCGCACACTTGCAGAGACAAACATCGGGCAAACATCTAAATCTGTGCCATATTATGGAGCTCGATAGGTAGTAATAAAAATAGATTCTAGATTTTTTATATGTAGGTATATATATTCTAACAATTATCTTTTCATTATTTATGATTTATAAAATGTAACGATGTGTGACTGATTTTTATGAGCCATCTTTATCATTATTGATAAGTAAATGTCGTTCTATCATAATTGTTAATATCAATAAAAATAATAATATAAATATTAAATTTGAATAGCAAACGCTTCTTTATTTTAATGCAAATATTTTCCAAAAGAAAATATTAATAAAACAAAATGAAAATAAAAACCACTGCCTGAAATTAGCTAGCGTTACGAAATCCAATTCGTTCCGCGTAAAATATTCGCGCCTTTGAATTTTCGTCTGTTTTATATCAAGCGAACTGTGAGGCGGTTCTCATTTTGTACTTTCAAGAATACGTAATTGTTACATTGTGAATTTTAACTAAAAAAAGACAAATATGTTTTACAAAATCACAAAAGATTTACGTCAATAATTGAAACGTTGGTAAAAGTTTGCTAAAAAAAAGCTTTTACGTGGAATTGATGATCAATCGTAAAGCGACTTTTAAAAAATAAATGTTAATATTTTATTTTCTTCTAAGTTTCTAAATCTTTTGCGAAAAATACAAAAATATCGTTATTTGCAAAAGTTGTATTTTAGCATTATTTTTATTAACTAGATACATGCGAAATTGATCTGCAGGATATATATTTTTTGTATTTATTAGTGTCACAAACATATAATAAAATTTATACATTTACTACCATATACAACCATAAATAAAAATCATAATAAATTAGAGTGACAAGGAAATTAATTAAAAATAGTAAAGCAGCAAATAAACCAATTTTTTGTATCAATATATGGTGAGCGAACGAAGATCGAACAACTCAGTTTTTGTACATTAAATTAGCAATTTTGTCAGAATATCGGTGAATATTTGTTTAAAGTTTGTTATAAAGTCTCGGGAAGCGTGACAAAAAATCAAGTTTTTCATTACTCATTGATAAAGTCATAACGAAAAGACACACGGATATCTCCGAAAGTGAATTGTGCAACAGGAATGTTGTGGCTTTACAATGATATATTGTTTCCCGTGACTGTTCCGTAACAAAGGAATATTCATTTAATGCACCGGACAATCTTTGAGTGTTATTCATGGAAAACCCTTTTTTTCTAGTCCTAACGAGGGCATTTGTGTGATCCCACTATTGTCTACTTTATCCTTATTCATAAATGATCATTTTTGCTCACATATTTTAACGCGAGTTTTGAGAATAAAATCTTCTACAATACTAAATCGAGAATTATCATTTCTCGAAAATTCAGCAAATTTTTCAAAAATTTTCATTGAGATTTTTTTGTTTGGAATTAAATTTGCACGAATATTTTTGTTATTGTTTTACAACCGCTGCATAAAAAGGGTGGGTCTTGCATAAAAAAAATTACGATTTGCTTAACTACTCGACCTTATCTTTGTTTTCATAATCTAATAGCTATATTAAAAATCAGATGTGAAAAAACCGCTCCACGTGGGAGTCGTCAGATTTCAAAAATGTATGGGGGCTTTCCACAGACTTACGCCATAAAATTTGCCTGTTAGCGTATTTAAATCACCATTTATCAATGATTAAGAAGTTTTTGATATTTATCTTGTTTGAGATATGAAAAATGTAAAGTAGCACCAGCTGTTATTAACTATGCGAGTTTGGAAAGTATATCAATCTGTTTTGGTCCTTCGATTATTCGCGTCCATTATAACAAATCATCGTAATAATTTTTTTTAACGATTATCTATTTTATTTATATTTATTAAATCTTCCGTTGTAACATAAAATACGTAAGCCCAATGCGTTACAACGGATAAATCTGTACCAACTGAGTAAGTCAATCAAATATAATGAATACTTACAAATAAGTATTAACTTCTAGACTGAAAGTCTGGGAATCGGTGTAATTTATCGGAATAATTTATAACCAATATATGTCACTGCAGCTGGAGCCGGTTTTTTTTTATTAAGATGCATTTTTTAAATAAAAATTCGAGTGCCACTGCTGGGGCTCGAGCCCGCAACCTCAGAGTTATTAGTCTGAGATGTTGAGGAATACGCTATTCTCTCTTTAGTATATCGATATCTATTATAATATATTTTTTTTATTAATAAAATTTTTTCGAGAAAATCAAGAAGTGAAAATGAGAATTCTCACTTCTCGATAAATGGATAGCATAGTGAAACCAGAATGTATAAATAAAACAATGAGTAAATAAATTCGTCTAAGTTAATCCGTGCTTCAAATAAAAATTTGAAACTTGAACTTATTGAAAGAAATTGCACAAAAACGGAAGACGTATAAGGACAACAACTTCGATGGCTATCAGAAGCAGTTCGTCAAATATTTAATCTCATAAGAATGTCATTGAATAGTACTTAAGCATCCACCGTATTTTTCAAATATTGCTCCTACAGATTTTCTTATATTTTGCACGCTTTAAAATTAATTTTATGATGCTGGTTCGTGTCAAAATAGCAATGGTTTTATTGTCGAGAAATGTTGCTTGTATGATATATCTATTATATATAACATATTTTTTACGTTATTCAACATACATACATACATATTGGGCCACCCTACATTATGTATTAAATATCAAAAAATCTCCTACGCACACCCACGATCAGACTTACACTCTTATATTATATCTGGCGCAATTTCACTCCACTTTTACCGCTTTCATATTGAATTATTAAAATTTATCGCCGAGAGTTTTTTCCTCTTCTCCATGCACACACCGGCAAACGCTAGCGGGAAAATTATTGTTATTGCAGATTTTTTGATTTCTGAGCCGGCGGTCGGTGTATAGCCGTAAAAAGGTTCCCCCTCGTGGGGATTAGCTGCTTTCGGTTCGGAACCGAGCCGCGGAAGAAGAAGAACCAGGCGACGCCGCCCATTAACCGGTTCCGGGGAGCCCTGCGCCTGAATATTATATATCCATTATGGTATGTTGCAATAATCATGCATTTTTAAAGGGACGCTCTTCTGGAACGGCTCTTTTCGGTGCGAGGAGTTTTAGGGAGGCAGCTTAACGATTTTATTCTTTATATAGGTTCCGCAATGTAATTTACAGGTAGTAAGGGAGATTTTTTCTCGTTTCGTTGCTTTGTGTTTTTTAATATGATTAAATATGTTATGATTTGAGTTCTTAATCATTAGTCTTTGAGATTCTACTGATCATTCGAGATCGTTCTTGAAGTTTTGAATGTGACTAAAATTTATAGCACAGGGATTTTGGGGATAAACACATTCTCGCCTTTAAATGTATCAGTTAAGATTGTATGGAAAGATGGTTTTTAGTGAGATAGACAAACTTTGTATATTTATATTTTCGATAGAATTTCAAGACCAAGAATATAAAGAATATTTACGCTGTTATAAATAAAATATTTAATGACTAACTAGCAATTTAATAATCTACTATTAAAATACTTTTTATAACAATTTTATTTACTTCTCTAAATAGGAATTTAATTCACAATACAAATATATAAATTTAAAAGATTAAGCACTTAAAAATCAATAGCTTGTAATAATCAGTAAAAAATATGTAATAAATTTTACTTTGAAATACAATCAAAATTTTCGTTCCATAACTCAAATTCAGTTACAGCAAAAAGGCTTTTGCGATTGTAGGCTTCTAGTGTTTTGCTTAGCGGCTGCCAAAAATCAAGATCCCTACACGCCTCGTCGCCCCATCTTTGAATTGTGGCAAAATTTAGATTGCTTTTAGGTCAAATATTTTCTCAGCCAACAATGCTGGATT
Organism: Plectrocnemia conspersa; assembly: GCF_051122295.1. Lineage (NCBI taxonomy): Eukaryota > Metazoa > Arthropoda > Insecta > Trichoptera > Polycentropodidae > Plectrocnemia > Plectrocnemia conspersa. The sequence goes on from NW_028277168.1 coordinate 20,040,098, forward strand.
GAATTTGTGTTTTCCTACGGGAAGTGCTTCGTGCCGTCAAGATTTCAGACGAAATCGATTTTATCAGCGCACCTTTATACAGTAAAAGTTCTGGGTTTTCGATCGAATACGTTTCGTCCGTATTTATATTAATGCAGCGGTCGTTAGGCGAGGGTCGCGGTCCGCGGAGGACAGCGGTCTAACGGGCGGATTGCGGGGCCGTGAGTTGTCCGGAGAATGCAGACAATTCCCCTCGTCACTGCGATTATTGCTTTCCCAACCGTTTCAATATGCTCTCGCGAACACGTACTGAAAACGAAAAAGGCTTCTCAAATATTTCTTGTCGGCAAATACAGAATAGATTGGTTTTGATTCAAACAAAACTTTCCCCTCGAGAATATTTTTATTAAATTTCCGTGGGCAGTGGTAAAAAATATTTATTACGTATTTGTAAAACGCTGCGAACGTAGAGAATAAAACGAATCATTTCTGCCTAAATTTCATAACTATAACGCAATTTTAATAGAGTGCTTTAAACACTTGAACGAAACGGTTGGAATGGTTAGTAATTTGCCTCCGTACATTTTTTACACTTAAGATAATTGTAATTATTTTAATGTCAGGAGCACCTAATTATTCACAAGAGGCCCAATTCTGGAAAAAATCATTGTAAAAATATATTTATAAAAAAAGTAAAAACCTACCGCAAATAATGAATCTGATCTAAATTACAATTATTTGGGATGTAACCATATATTGATGTATTTCAGGTATAAGTTCCTTTAGCCCTTTTTTATACATAATATACAATAAATAAAAGGAGCGGAACATTGCCTTCAAAAGCAACCACTTTCCAGGTAGTACATTATTATTCAAAGGGACAGATTGTAGATTTTTGATGCGGCTCGGTTTGTGTTAAAATTTGTTTGCAAATTATTGTTTTTTAAACGCTTAAGAAATATTAGACATGAGAGCAAATATTTAACGAATATAAACTAGTAGCAGTAAATTTAGGTATTCGATCTGAAAATTTAGAACGAATACCTAAGGAAAAAGCAAAAAATAACAAAAAATCAACATTAGCACTAGCGGAATTATATAAATTTAATATTTGTATAGATTGTATTATCAGTAACTATATTTAATGCAGCAAAATAAATAAATAATGTACTAAGTTTCATTTATTTATTCCTAAAAGAAAATCTAGAAAAAACAGTCTTGAATTTATACCGAAAATATTTTTTAAAATATAAAATTTCAGTAAACTCATATCGGAATACATTCTCACCAGTCAATATATATTTTACCAGTGAAAATATAAATTATCTGACAAGTACTAGTACAATTATATGAATTTAACTTTTCTATATGTAGTAATATATATATTTACATACTTATCATTATTTATTCACATCCGATGTATAAATGTTACAGTGAATGTGTATTTTTTGATAAAGTAATATTTTCACTAGTTAAGTCCAAGTACATTTTCACTAGTAGATATATATTTCTGCTAACGAAAATATAATTTAGCTGATAGGCGTTAATATGCCGCTCTAAAATGTTTACGATAGTTGCGAAACGTCCATTAACTATTCAAACCCAAACCTAACCTAATGAAAGTTCTAAAACTATAATTTGTTTTAGTACTTTCATTAAGTCAAGTCCAAAATACAAATTAAGCCAATTCATCACTCAGGGGAAAATAAGCAAAAGAATAAGTTTCACATATTGCTCCATAGTTTGTCTGCATTTCGATATTACACTATGTTTTAAAAGTTTGATAGCTATCCTTACCGATATTACTATGAACTTCTAATATAAGAGGGCTGATCAAAGCATGTTAAAAAAAATGTTGGTCAATACGAGAGCGTGAAAACAGTTTATCACTTCTCAGAAAGCAAAAATTCACGTCAAAAGCAATAAAATCGTGTCAGCGCCGTCGTAGTGGCGACGGATGCGAATTTATTTTACAACATAAACAGCATCGCATGTGAGCATAAAAAGTCGTTAATTGACTCCAAAGTGATGGTTTATATACTTAGCTTTATTCATAAATTTTTCAGTGGCAACCAATAACTTTTAACTCTTTTTGGTATGAGTTTTGACACATTATTTCCGTTCGTATAGTATAAATAGAAAGACAGTAGTCTAGAAAATAAATGGTTCAAGCACAAGCAGTTGGTGTGCTGTCTATTAAACTCTACCACATCACTCGAAGCATAGCGGAAACAGCATTGTTACTAACTAGGGATTCTGTGTCGAGACAACCCGGGAATTTATTCCCGAGATTTCAAAGATTTTTTGCTGTCTCGAGTCCCGGGAATTTAAAAATGAATAACTGGGGACTCGAGACTTTCCAAAGTGCAATTTTACAAAAATATGTAAAGAGCGAATTTGATGTCGAGCTTAATTTATGTCTCGATATGAAGACAAGGTGGAATTCCTTTTTACCCATGATCTCGAGATTTTGAAAGTTACGAAATTGCATTAGAAAATCATTAATTGATCTTGGCATCGGCCAAATTTAGAATGAATCGAACATTCACGTATTGGAAAATATTTGTGAAGTACTCACTTCTATAAAACTGGCAGTTGAAGCTCTAAGTCGTCGAGATGCCACTTTATTAACTTCCGAAATTATTGTTAATATTCTTTAAAAAAAAAATATTTGAAATCAACACAACTCTGTCGCACGAACCACCAAAATATTTCAACGACTAGAAATAAAAAATTCAACTTTAAAAAGGAGTTTCAGATATTAGATTCAACTATCAAGCGAACTCCGAATCTAGAGCTTTTATTCAAATCATTGCTTACAATTAAGCCAACATCTACAGAAAGCGAGAGAGTTTTTTCTACATCTGGAATATTTGCCACAAAAACTAGGAACAGGCTATGTGATTCATCATTAAACCGCCTTGGTGTTTTTAAAAACATATTTTTCCTTACAAAAGTAAAGGTTTTAACTTAATATTGATATAAATATTTCGATTAAAAAAATTGTAATAAATTAAATTTAAATAAATATCGAATAAAGTGTTTTTAAATTGTTTCAATAAATTTTCACCTATCGTACCTATAGCACAAATAATATAAGTTAATAATAATAAATTAAATAAAGTTAATAATAATAAGTTAATTAAAGTTAATAATAATAAGTTAATTTCTTAACATATTTTTTTTTCATGATTATACGAAAAAAAATCAAAGTCTCGAGTCCCGGGAATTCCCGGGACTTTAAAAATTTGGGTCTCGAGTCCCGGGAATCGAAAAAACCCGAGACTTCAGAATCCCTATTACTAACTAAATAAAAATCGCTTTTAATATCACTAGCTTTTAGTATTTCATTTTTAAAAATAATAAACAATAAAAATCACTATAGAGTTTCGCTAAAATAGTGTAAGATAGTTATGATTGTATATTTTTTAGTTTGAGAATCATCGGGTCACATGTCATCCGTGACGCAGAGATATTGGGAAATATTTGGAGCGGTAAATAGGCGGCTCTACGAGGATATGAAGACGAGGGATTTGTAAGGAAGGAATTTGGAAAGCTTTACCCTCCCCGCCGACAGACCGCACGACCGCTCCCCTTCGCCCTGACCAAACGAAACACTCGTGGAAAGCTCGAAAATATCTTCAACGTAAAACCTATGACAAAAACGTTAAAAATATGAATCATCCAATCAGTGATCAATTGATGGACAAACAAGACTGAAACAAAAAATATGTGTATCTTACCATTACGATCGAATTACACAATGATTGATGAAGGGACTTGCGCAATGTTTGATCGAGTTTTTGGTAGTTGAAATTAAAATTGATGCTCGAATCTATTACGCTTAATGTGGAATTAGATGTGTTAATCTGAGGGATTTTGTCTCTCCCCCATGGCGTGCGACACAACCAAGAATCATATTTAAAAACTAATATCAATTTACATAATTGCGTTGATAGTGGCAACGCCATTTGGCAGTCGGCGGGCTCTGGTCGTGGCCCTGTCGCCAGAGGGTTATTATTGTTGGCACTGTGTGCCGTATTTAGCGGTGATCAGTGGTAGTCAACCGTTTATTTAATACTTAACCTATTATTTTATTAAAGTCAAAGCTACGAACCATATTTAATAAATCATTATGGGTATGGCGAAGTCTAAATCAAATTTGTTATCTTAAGCGTTAATTGATTAACTGCAGAATTGTGAATTCTACCAAAATTAAGAAAAAAATATATTTTACATTAGTTTATTGAAATTTAGTAATAATAGGATCTTCTTAATGCGTAAATTGTATCTTTTCACACTTTCACAAAAAAAAAATCAATGTTGTTTTCAGTGAAAAAAATATTATACGCTATTTTATTTATGTAATATTTTCATAGCATATATAAATATTCAGTTAATTAGGTTAGAAACGATAACATATAGATGTTATAAAATTGCCTTAAAATATATAGCATGAAGTAATCAGTCCCTTAATAGCAACACGTTCAATTTTATTGTGCGGGTCATTTTGGAATTTCTACAATGAGTTACTAATAATAAACAGCGAGGGTAAACACGATTGCGTGACTTGACAAATTGTCACCATATTTATTTTGGTGTAAAAATATGCATTCATTCGGTATAATTAATCTTGAAACAAAAATTATTAAATCGAGAGTCTATCATGTCATAACTTGAACGAAGATTATCCGAATCGGGTAGGTTGCATAGCGAATAATTAATGACGTTACAGTAATGTGACGGGCGATGAGTTGATGAACTGGGGCTTAATGACAGGGTAGTTTACCGAGTATACAGTATAAGTATATTATAGTCTAATATATATAAATATTATATCAAAGTAATAAATGAAAATATATATATGTGTTGTAGTCACACCAAGCGGTTACAAATTGGCACAAGCTTGTCAAGGGTTTCTCGTTCTTTGAGAATAAGAAAAAAGTAGAAAGGTGAGAATGTGCGAAAGGAAATCTCTCTACGGCGCCCGTAGGCATTATTTGATGTGTTTTATTTTTGATTTGCTTGCTTTTTTCCGAGATAGGTTTCTCTGCTTTATTTATCGCACTTCTCTCTTGCGTTTCGCTTATTATGGAAAAAGTTCGACTGTAAATAAAGGGAGCTCTATTATATATCAATTTTTGTGTAATAAAATATATAGAAAACACCAACGCTGTGTTTTTAAATATGATATTTATATTTCTGTCAACTTTATTTATAATCTAATATCGAACTTGTTAAAAAATCAACAAAGAAAAATTGCAGAATATGCTAAATATGTCCGTTTATCAAGTTTATTTTATTATCATTAAAAGTAAATTTTTATGTAAGATCAAATTAATTTTTTTTTAATAATTTTGCTCAAATTGGGCTATTGAATTAAAAAAGTAAAAAGTGTGTAAGTTCAAAAATATGTGGTAAAGCAGCAAAAACTGCTCGTAAACTAAGCAATGTGTGTGAAGTTAGTTTCAAAAATTGTAAACATATAACTAAAGATTCAACCAGAATTCGAATGCTTGCGCAAAAATATTTTTTTAGCATTATCATAATATACAATGCATTTTAAGAACATAGAAATGAATTTATTGATTCTAATGGAACATAAGTCTTGCGCTTGTTCTCTATTTCGACACCCATTTTGCAATAATAAAAGTTGGTTACGGTTTTATTTAAAAAAAAATTCTGTACATTTATTCATATCATTAATGAAGTTAATCAGTGACAACATATGCCTTCCACTTATTCCTCATAAGTTCGGAATGGCGTGGTCCGTAAGGTCTAGACAAGTAAACCAAAGGCCATGGGTTCGGAACCCAGCAGCGAAATTTAATAAAAACCGGTACGTCTATTGATTGGAAATTATATAAAACATAATAATATTTTTTTATTGTATCTTCCGTTGTAACCTTACAGGCCTAAGCCCAATGCGTTACAACGGAATACATCTGTACCAACTGAGTCAGTCAATCAGATATAATGAATACCTACAAGTAAGTATTAAATAACCACAAAACTGAAAGTCTGTGAATCGGTGACATCTATATTTCTTATAAAAGTAAATTATTATATGTAATACAAATTATAACTAATAGATGTCACTGCAGCTGGGGCCGGTTGTTTTAATAAGAGCGCATTTTTTATTATAAATAAGAATTCGAGTGTCACTGCTGGGGCTCAAAACCGCAACCTTAGAGTCACTATTCTGAGACGTTACGGACTACGCAATTCAGTCCTAATATATTTATCGCCCACAATTCACCGCCAGCAATTAATCGCTAGCAGTTTACCACTGCATCGATTGATCGCATTAGCAATCTATAGCCTAATGAATTTTGAGAAATTTGCTGTTTTCTCGGGATTTTTTTGTAAAAATTAAATGTGTTTCAATATTTTTAAATATTAAAAAACTCTGCATAAGTAAAGGTATGTCCGTGTCAGATGTTTGAAAATCGCTTTTTTGCACGCTTTTTTGGAAGAGAAGCTTTTAATACAGGTCAGTATTTGAATGGCAAAAAATTGTTTTGCGATAGGCTTTAGAAAAAACCACTCAACAGATTGAAAAAATGTATGTGGCTTTCTATAGAGTGTAGCTATAAAATTTGCCGGTCGACGAGCTTAAATCTCGTTATTGACAATTTTCTTCACGATTCTCTACGATTTATAACAATAAACCGCAGTCATATACTATATATTATAATATTTTTCCTATCTGCCAGAATTTTTCGAAAATTCTTCAGAAAATCGAGAAGTGAAAATGAGAAATAATGTTTTTTGATAAAAACATCAATTTTAATTTCAGCATATATCTTTATATGTAAAATATATGTTAAATGATTCAATTTACAACCACTTGTGTTTTAATAACAATGGATGTGAACTAAATTATAGTTGACAATTAAAATATAAAAGAACGTTAGGAATAATAACCCATTTATTAAAATATACGAGTACAGTAGACTCTCCAATAACACGGTAAATTGTGGATGTACTATTTGGGTGGGTGTAGTTGGGGGACTAGAAAATGGTCATACATTTTCTTACTTAAGTGCCTGTGGTGAGATATCCTTCTTTTGAATAAAGGGCATCCAAATAGAACGTTCTTAATTCACCGTGTTATTGGGGGGTCTACTGTACATAAAATTACAATAATAATTTATTTTAATTGTGTGTTTCTAACAAAAATATTTATTGCATGCTTAATTAACAGCATAACATGATATTTTTATTCGTATTTTTCAAAAAATGACAATATCTTTTCATATGATTTATATTAAATTTACAGAAGCAATAATCTAATCTTTCTTAAGTAATTATTCCTTGTAACCCTATTATATTGTCGACCGACAAATTTTCGAGGACATCTAAGCGAAATATTTAGAATCGGTTATGAAATTATATACATATATTGAGTGTTAACTGAAAATTCCCGTCTCTTTTTCACTACCTGTTTTGAAAGTAGCTGTGAGATTAGCGCATTTTTTTACCCTGTTGTAACGCCTGTTTAATGAATGCCAATGAAAGATTTACAATAAATAAATAAATAAAATTTCATACAGGGTCTTCAAAAACCAAGCTGAGATTATATAAACGTTTTATTTATATTATTGCGGCTGGTCAGACGTATAATGAACCTGTCTAACTTTGACTAAGCAAAATTGTAGGGTAAAAAATCATCAATTAATAAATATTAAATCATCAATCAGAAGTGATTTATTTATTTTTACAAATATTATTAAAAATATACGGGATTAAATCTTTGCAAGCCCAATTGTAGGACGCGCTTTCTCATCGATACTATACAAGTCGGTGTGAGTGGGTTTTTCGGGTTCGTGTGAAACGAATTCCCGCGGGTCGTTAGCAGTCCGAATTCTGCGTGAATCATAATAGGACCGAGACTAGAGCCGCCCACCACCTACCGGCCGCCCACCGCCCACCATCACCTTCGACCCTTCAACCTCGACACATCATAGCTCAATCAACGGCCAACAAATCTTATTAAACGAGGTGGAACGTATTTTTTTCCACAAAAAATATCTTGCGTATACACATACATATATACATTTATAAATTCGTCCTAGTTTTAAAGCATAACTTATTTATCAAATTAGGTTCAATGTTAAAAGTAAGTAACGTAGAAATTTAAATTTTGTAGATATATGTACAGCGTTAATGAATTCAGTTCAATCTAAATTGCTCTTCCAGAACTAAGTTTTATAATAATAAGCAGATGGCCTTCCACTTCTTTATTACACATAAACATCACTTCTTTCTGTTTTGAATTAACATTCATGACACGATTTGTAACAAAAACAAGTTTAGCGGCCGTTGCAAATACACACTGATCTTGAGCGTAGTAAAACATCGCTTTAGATGTATTTGAATACAAATTATACATTATACAAATGAGTGTAGAGTCTGTATATTTTATATTAAAATAACACACATATGTACATACGTTCATATGTGGGTTATTGAATTATATTGCATACCAAAAAGTGAGCAACGTCGGCGGTCTGATACAATTATGTGAACACGTACGTCGGAGTTCGCACTCTCCCCCAGTAGCGAAACAATCAGATATTAAAAAGTAGCCGGATTAGTAACCAGACCCGCCCAACAGTTACAACGCAAATCCAATTTTGCACGGCAAGGGGGGCGTATGAAAAAATGTGCAAAGGCACGGGGCGGCGCGACATGTGCGCCGTAACAATAAGCCGACACTTACGCACATGTCGATGCGTGATTTCGTATTTGTGTAGCAAGTAACTTGAAAAGCATTGTCAATATTTTCGTTTGGTACGGACGATTACGACAATAAATGGATACGGATGCAATAGAGAGCTTGACTTGGTAATTTGTAGTAAAAACATTGAAATAAAAACGACTAGAATGAATTAAATGCATGTAACATTTACTTACTTTTAAATATTAATAAAAATATAATTGTCAGTTAAAGTTACGTAAATATTGTTACTTTTCACATACAATTCTGATACATATACTATGAAATTTCAAATGAACATGTTATATTTACTGTGAAAATATCAGGAGATATAAAAAATTGTCCATTTTGTTTAAATAAAATCTATCTTTTAAAAAGTATTTGTTGTTAATATATCATATTTATATAAATATTTTAGATATAACTATTTTTTTAAAATAGTTATAAACCAGTAACATGTATATTATATATAATTGGTATGTTTGTAAAATTAATAATATTATTGAAATAAATATATTACGTAACAGAAAAAAAAGCTTAAAACCACTGGCGTCATGGAAATAAGAAAATTCCAGCAAATAATGATTTCTTAAGAATAACATTAAAAATTATATTAAGATTTAATATGAATTAAAATATTACATAACCAAATTAATTGTGCTTAAATTAGCAGATGCCTACTTTTTTGTGATATTTGATACACATTTTCATTTTTTTTTGAACTTTTGCTTTTAAATTAATATGTAAATTAAAAATATTTCTTAATAATATTTGCTCTAAACATTTTATAAACCAGAAATATGGACATTTCTGATATTAACACTATAAAGTCCGGTGCGTAAAAAAAACAGTAGCGTCCTAGAAACAACAAATCTCTAAAATCTGTATTTTTGATTGTCAAGAGTTTAGTCCTTTAATTTTTATTTTTAAAAGAAAATTATAAATTAGTTATATTAAAATTATATCCTCATTTGCCCTATTATTTTATATATACATACAATAAATAAAGCGTAAATATAAAAAAAATTGATATCGATTCTAAAATAATTCATTGAATATGTTTATACAAATCATGAAGTAGTGTTATAAAATGAACATAGAAATTATGAAATAGTGTTATAATAAAATTATTTGTGACGTACCTAAATTTGATTAGACACCTAAAAATAAACTTATGAAAAACCAAAATAGAAAGCTACAATAAAACATATTAGAAAACTATATATATATATATATATATATATATATATATATATATATATATATATATATATATATATATATATATATATATATATATATATATATATATATATATATATATATATATATATAGGAACAAAATTCACTGAATCAAATTTGAGCTTTTGACTTTAATTTGATCCGAGATGACTTTCTTGTTTTCTTACTACGAAAAAAAAATAGAAAACCAGAGCGTTAACAATTAAAAGACGCAAAGAGGTTTTTGTCAACATTTCCTCTATAAATAATTAGCCTAATAATCAACATTCTAGAGTGAGATTATAATGCTAAAAAACTTATAATGATGTAGATTAAAGTAATAACTATAGCTAGTTACTTAATATAATATAAGAATTATGCATCACATATACAAATTATGAAAATTTATTAACGAATAAAGAACTAGTCAACAAAAATACCAAGGTATTTGATTGAGAGATTTTAATACTACTTTTCTTGTAAGTCATCTTGTAAGGCATTTGTAGTAACGAACGTCTTTTTAAAAAAAATTCAAGAAAATAATAAATCTACCTAATTTTGAAATAATCATTTTATATTAGGGATTTTGATTTTCTTTACAAGCTGAAAATATAAAGCATTAAAGTGAAAAATAAGGGTTTAAATATTATTTTGAAATGTTTTATGCAATATTTCGAAATCTAAAGTCCATAAAACCATAATTTAATATGTATCTATACGTTTTTTATAAACTTATGAAATTAAATATCATATTATTAATAAAAGATAAATTAATTTTATAATATAAATTTAACAAGAATAAGAGATAATAAAAGTTGGATAATTAAAAAAGTTAAAAACTATAAGACTCGTTTTTCTTAAAAAAAATAATTAATTTTTTTTAAATGCTAATTAAGCTTTTAAACACTTTTTGCTTATGACATTTTTCAGTAAGATTTTATTTTGCAAATTTATGACACTTTTAATTTTTACATTGGCCGCCATTTTGTAAAAAAAAATATATTTTTTCATACATAACGTATAGGGGGTGCATGGTAGTTTTATACGATACTAAAAATGTAATTTTTAATCTTAAAAACCAAGCAGTTAAGAGCGTTAGCTCTTCTGAAAGTCTCAAAATGGCTCGTATGGGGTCCGATCGAACTGATACATTGCTTGTTTTGAAGCAAAAAACTATTTTTTTTATATTTTATTTATATGAAGTTTAGGCTTTTAAACGTTTCATGTATAGCGATTTTTTAAATAAATATTTCCTTTTTACCTATAAAAATTTACTTCATGTATGTATTATATTTATATAAATTATGTATAAATAAAATAATTGGTGCAACACTTAGCTTCAATTGTATAATTTAACATTATTCTATAAATAAAAATACCGGTCTGAACAAAATTGCCAGATGTACGGATTTGTCTATGAATGTTGGGGATATACAAAAATTTGATTCGGATGACCTTTTATGTTAGCTTCCGATTCTTTTAGGCAGTAAAGAGTCATATAAATATAAATAATATTAAAATATCTAAATAATTAATATTTACAATAAAAACAACCATATATAAATCCAAAATATCAAAATTATTAAATGGAAAATTCCCATAAATTAAAATCTAAAATTGTAACTCCCACATAGAACAATCAAATTTGAACAATTTCGCAACGCTCCCGCTAATCATACATCATAAAACAAAACGCAACAAAAAACCATCCACATGAGGGTTCATACGCGTTTGCGTATTTAACCGGATCACACGAAGGGCATGTCGCCACAAGGGGTCGTGGGCAAACACAGGGACCAGAATGTAACATATTTCATATTAGGGCTTTCGCGGCACCAAAGTGAGCCTTCATCCTCTATTGTGTTTAAATATTTGCCCGTCAAATATTGTGCTCACCGACGAACGGGAGGGGTGAGCTGTAACATAAATTGTATTTTAATGGACGCGAATAATAATAACCTATAAATTATTTTTAAAAAATGGCTTGAATGGGGAAATATTAATATTTTAATATAATATTTTTTTTAGATTATTGATATTTTTCTATAAATATAAAGTCTAAGTGAATCGCACCCTTCCCAAATGATTATTTGACGGGAAAGGGGGTCGTTTTGGTTGCAATGCGATATAGCGATATGCGTGAGATCGAATCAAGTGAAATGATTTTAATATGATGAGCAAAGTGAACTATTGTACTGTGGGAAGTTCATAGCGCTGGGGGTCGTAAATCATTCTGGAGACAATTTGGATCGTTGCCAATTTGATGGCAATAACACTTAATAACGTATTAAGATAGCCACTGAAAGGATAATAACATTTCCGGGGATTATTTGTTTTGATTAATTATGAACAATAGTAGAAAGAAGCTATTCGCAAAATAAATAACGCATTGCTTAATGAACAGCAATATTTATTTTTTAATAAATAAATCTAAACATTTACATTCAATTAGTAAAAATATGTAAAGAAGCGTTTCACCATTTCGCAATAGTTTACGATGATCGTAGTAATGTTTAAATTGTAAATAAAAATGGTGACAAACCAATCTTTATTAGTAAATTAATTTTTAATTGTAAAATATACATATAATACAAATTAGTTTACAATGATCTACTTTATATTGTTGCATTCAATGTAAATATTAACTATACAGCAATATTTATTAGAAAAATACTTAAGTAGTAAAAGTTTATATGAAAACAACATGAATAATATTTCATAAGCAAATCAATCCTAAACTACTATAGCTCTGCACTTGTGCACTTCGTACTTCGTGATTTATCAATATAATTTAATAATTTAATTTGCCGATGACGCGCGCCTGTAATCTGATACCATGGGAAATTCGATTATCTAACAACCCCATTATCATTCACACAAAAATCATCCCCTCGCGACAGTCACCAGATCATCTTTCTCCACGAAGGGAGCTAGTCAAAACTAAATCCCACACATTAGCCTATGATCCTTTCACGGCAATTAAAATACTAAAACTCTAAGCATAATTATTTTCTTTAATAAGAAAATCAATCCATTTAGAAGATTCGCACAAGGGTAGATCAATCATGTGCATGTCATTCGCATGTCCGAAATCGTAGAATATAAATATTTTACATGAATGTTTAGGTTCAGGGGTTGGAAAGTGCCCCCTCGAGTGGGGCAAGTGCCACCTTGGTGGGACAATAAAAATATAGGGGGGACATTAATTTAATTACCCCTGCCGTTCGCTTGGGAAAAGCTAATATTTTGTAAGAGTAACAGCCACTCTCTGCTCAAACTATTAGATTGGAGATGAACGAGCTAGCGTAGACCATTTTTTATTATTTTGAACCGCGCTAATAATCGAGGGGTTTTAGATTGTCGCGTGTGGTAAAAAAAAGTAAAAAAAACGTTAATTTTTTAAGTAGATTTATTGTTGGATGTGGGCTTGTATTGTTTATCAATCCGGGTGGTAATTAATTGTATTAATTGATTGATTTATGTGTGTAAAATATATAATTGAGAACAATTTTATTAGTATCAAAAATCTAGATTTACATGAAAAAAAAAGATATACTAAGCTTATTTAAGATTAGAGATTTTATATTTAATATGAATATTGTATATTAACCTAATATTTTATTTAGTCTGAGACGCTGATGTCACAAAGATGAAAAATTGATAGATATCTAATTTTACTGATATGATTTAATCTGTGTCATTAGTTTTTTTATGAAAGATATAAGATAGCTGTGATTTTATTTTTTAAATTTGTACAACATATTTATGTTATTATGATATGATACATATTATATATATGTACATAAAAGATTGTTTTTAGATAATAATTTTATAATTTAAGAAAAAAAATCTGAATTATCAGATCGAATACCTAAATTTACTGCTACTAATTTACATTCGTTGAATATTTTTGCTCATGTCTAATATTTTTTAAACGTTCAAAAAGCAATAAAGTCAACAATAATTTTCAAACAATCTTAATAATACTGTAAAAGTATTACCTAGAAAGTGGGTGCTTTTTAAGGCAATGTTCCACTCCTTTTATTTATTGTATAATATTTATAAAAAAGGCTAAAGGAACGTATACCTGAAATACATTAGTATATAGGTACATATCAAATTCATTATTTGAGGTCGGTTTTTACTTATTTTATAAATATATTCTTGCTATGATTTTTTCTAGAGTTGAGCTCTTCAAGGAGAACGGGCAACGGGAATTCATATCCTCTCCCTCTAGTTTACTTAACATTAAAACATCTGTCTACTGTTTAAAAGTAATTTTGAAATCCAAGAAAACTGCTTCGATGATATTTTTTGTACCCTTGAATACCATAAAATCATTTATCACTACGTTTTTTTTGCATGGTTAGCTAATTAACTTCATAATAATGATTATACTTATCATTATTAAGTTCAAAAATACGATAAGATTGAAATATTTTTGCAGGATACAAAATAACAAGTTTAGAAAGCGAAAATTTTTCATCGAAGAGTGAAATAGAAAAGGGAAATTCTCGTCATTTTTAAATAAAGCGATATAGCCGGGAGGGTGCGCGTAACGTTCTCGAAATAAAATTAAAAAGTGTACATAATCGTTTTTTACGCAATCAGATGGCAAGGGGGCGAGTACGGCTTGGAGAAGATAGCAGCTAAGAAATCTTCTGATTTGATTAAAAAAGAGTGGGCCCGCTACGTGAGTCCCCTTAATTCGGACCCGGGGGCCTTGTGCTCGAAATCAAGAGTCGAAAGAGGGCCCGGCCTAAAAAACATAGCGAGCCATTAGCAAAAAACGTGCTCCAGAAAGTAATTAACCCGATATAAAAATGTCCCACCCTGCGTCGCGAGGAAGGGGGTCGAAGTTGAAATGTAGAATGTCCCACCCGCTCGTCTTCCCAATCGCACTGATAAGGGCGGGCGCGATGGGAATTCCTTGCAAATGAAGCGATGGCAAGATTGGAAAGCGATGATTAATAGCGCGTGCATTACCATTTTATTGAATACCGAAACCGCCTGTCAGGAGAAATCTTCGCATATAAATTCGATCACGGCCGTGGAGAGGAGAATTTCAGACGTGATTATCGCTATATCCCTTTGAGAGTTTCGCACAATTTCAAAGACTAAGTTATCGATCCGTTTTCACTACACATAGTACATTTGTATTTTATATTGATAGTCAACAGATACAATACAGCGAGGAGTGAGATAAGAACATATTTTATCGCCAATGATTTTTAACACTCATTCAAAAAATATTTATACGTACTGCTAAATAAAGTAAAAATAAAAAAATCATTTTTGTATGGATACATATCTATAAAAAAAATGTAATACCTCGCCCAACAAACTCAAACTTATTCAAAAAGAATAAGAATTTAACAAACGATTCAATAATTCATTACTATATAACTAATATAGATCCTCTATTAACGTTTAAGGTCAACTTTGAAAATGTATTTTATGGGTAAAATTAATAAATTCGAATCGCGTAGCGCTGTCGGTTATGAATTATGATTATTTTCTCGCCAAAGAGCAAAAAATAGAACGAATGCGGTATGAACGAAATCAGTAAAAACGAAACAGCAAACAGGCACTCATTATTATTAGGAGGCCGAGGTAAGAGGGTCTAGTGGCGGACGCTAATTGACCCGCAGACACGACACAGACGTGCAAGAAGGAAAAAAATTAAACACGGGATCAAATTAGTGAGCCCCGCGCTAGGCACGCCACTACCAAGTACGTTTCATTTTTTTCCCGTACACATTTTTAATCAGACGATTTCTCCCTGAGTGATACTATAGAGCGAGTAATAATACATTTATATTTTATATACGCCATTACAAAATTCATAAGTTGCCTAATTTTTTTTATATAATTAAGGGTTCATGAGATAATCTTATCAAAAAAACCCATAGTTTTTTGTCATTCTTGTGTGTCATTTTCACAATAAAGTAACGCACAAAATTCCAATTGAATTTTATAAATAAAATCTAGGTTTATTTATTCAAGTACTGTAAAGGAAAATTAACAACATGAAAAAGTTTGTGGATACTGATAACGTCAAACAAAAGGATATAATCTATACAGTAGCATGAACCTTAACTTCCGCAAGTAGTGAAGACTTCATTAAAAAACAGATATTATTCACTGTATTTCAATTATTACTGCAATCGACATGTTGACATTTCATGGGACGTGAAAAAAAATTATGTTGGTCTAAAAAACGATCCAATGCCAATTTCTAAAATGCCTGAACTTCATGATATTATATAATATATTGTTTTTTTAAGCAAACGAAACCAAAAAAATACAGGGTCAGTTTTTCACAGTGATTGCATAAAAATCTGATAAAATATAGTACAGTTATCGTGTCTACCAAAACAATTTATTTTTCAATGAGATAGACATTTATATAAAAGAGAGATTTGATGATCAAGTGGACAATAACATAAAATGATCTATGCATTTAAATCTACCCACCGTTAGCCTATATTTGCATATTTTTAGGAAGTGAATTAATTTATACACATTTTTTAATATATTATTATACGCCTGAAAGTGAGTAAATGTTACCTATTTCCCTAATTATTTTTGTTGACATTTATTTATTAATATTTTATATTGAATTTATAGTAAATTACATATTTAAAAAATATCAATGATTCTAAACATTTCATTGCTTTAATTTATTTTACTAGTTTTTTGTTTAAGTACGTTCAAATAATTTATTTTACCACTTTTCTATAATTAAATTTCGTTAATTTATTTTGCATATTTTTTTTATGTATTATTCTGGTTTTGTGATTTTTTTGTATATATATTAATTTAGAGGCTCTTAATAAAATTAATACAAAATATTTGTTGTTATGTTAATTTATTTCGTACTCTTTAATTTATATGAATCATTTACATTAAATCAAATCTAAAGAAATACTATATGAATATAACGTTTTTATTTATTATTTCTCATATGTAAATTTATTACTATCTGGAGTACTTAAAAAACAGTAAAATATCGACTACCGTACGCATCATAAGATTCATTAGCCATACGCCGTAGGGGTGTTACCCTGCGCTTCTAAAGAAATATTTACCATTTTATTTTTATTATATAATAATGCTCTTTTCTTATAATAAATACAAATATTTTATTGCTTTTGTAAAGAACAATAGTAGGAACACATTTAATAATGACTATAATAAGTAAATTCAATAAAAAAATCGTTGAAATTCCGCGCAAAATTAAAAAAACCAAATACGTAAGTAGCAAAATTATGGAATGAAGTTAGTGGTATTGTAGGTTAATCAAATTTGTTCATTTAACAATCCAGAACTGATGCCGATTCCCTAGAAATAGAAATAGGAGGGGTGTCGCATGCAACGAAGAAAGAGATAAAGCATCCTAGTTCGTGTAACGTTACTTCGTCCAGATGACATGGGAATCATGGGAAAGCCTACCGTACATGTACGGCGATACCACTCAACGGGTTGATTTATTTCAAACACTTATATAAGATATTATTTATATTTAAACTAAAATATTTAATGAATGTAAAATTTGCAAAAAAAATGATTTATTAGCATTTATATGAAAACATTGAGTATTGTTCCATTTAGTCAGCAAAATAATACTTGCAAAACTTATTAATATAATCATTCTTAAGTCATTGATTCTTAAGGCATTGCTGATTTTTTATTTATTAGTAATTTTTATATTTACTAGAAAAAATGGGTGCTTATCGTAATACCTAGAGTCGGTCATAAAACTTATATCGGCAAATAATGTCTTCAGAGAATAAACTAGATATCCCTGTCCCATTTTTAACTACCTGCTCTGAATGCAGCTATGAATTTTTGGAGACAATGAAAGTTTAAGCGGTGTATAGATTTTATTTTTAATCTAAAAAACAATTATGAGAATTTTCGAGAGAAATTAAAAAAAAAATCCAGAAACAAAAAATTAGTATTTTGCATTTTTCTCAGGCAAGGCAAGCATTAAGCTTTGTCGTGCAAGAGAATTTCACATTTCGAATTGACTAGTGAGGATACAGGATTTTACAGTTCTTGTCGATTTATTGTTAAAGACTCTGCTGTGATGATCTTAAGACGCAGGATTTAATAAATTGTAGTAAATTATTCAAAACGCACACGCATAATTAAATGCTTTTAGTGCTAAAATTTTTGTATAAACATTGTATAATAGAAAACACTATTTGATGTCATAAATGGTTCACATTTGGACGCACGTTACAATATTATCTCGAAAAATGATTTGTTTCGTAACAGCGATTTGTTTTATTATTTTTTATTTTCTATTTTTTAACCTGTTTTAAGTGGTCCAAAAACGATTTGCCAACAATGCTGATCCAAAGTGCATGGTTCTGATTCAACTGATTAACTGAGCTGTCTCCAGCACGAGACGTTCCTTAATGGATTTAATCCAATGAAACAAATATTATTTTATGGACTACATTGTACTTATAAATATAGTATATTAACCAACAAGTCATTGCGTCCTTGTATTGTAATAAACAAACGCTTCGAGCAACGCCAGCGATGCGTTCCCGATATAAATTAGAGCAATTAGGTATAAGTTTATGCGCGTTGATTTATTGCGAACGTGCAAATTAAATCGGCCATTACATTACAGCCAGCGCCGGCATCCAGGGGTAACCAATGATGAACGATTCTGGGGCCGCAGCTAGTTGTTTGATACGCAGGTATGGCATAGTTGGGGCCGCTTTGTCGTCGCAATCCAGCCCCCCTGGTGCCCGGGAACCACGCCCTCCCGCAACTCGATGGGGGCCCCCGGGACCGCCGGCGTACCCCCTTCATCACGACCATTAATCACCGAACCGAAAGTTAAGACACTGATTAAAATGCCATTCGCCAAGTATTTATGTGTATATACGCGCTCAGCCCTGTGTACACTGAATTATTTACATCTAACCTGCCCGCATTTAAATTTACACGGACGGATGCACCGTGCAAAGCTTTGGATTGTACCTGATATATAATATTCTAAGACTGAATCTCTAGATAGCTAATCAATGAAGTATTTATTTTTTACACGAGATTTAAACACATGAATTGCATGGAAATAAACAACGGATTTATCTCCGATTCATCATCACTAGTGTTTCTGAAAAGATCTGTGGATTGTTATACAAAATTAAGTGTATCGTATAAATCAATGCAATACATTTAAAAATGTTAGATATAATTGTACGCAAATGCGCTTAATGATTCTGATTTAAAGCCATTTCAATCATACGTTGGGTTTTAAATTCATGTTTAATTATAAAGCAAGAAACCTTTGTTTTCACTTCGAGTTTTAATTCGACGTTTAATCGACTTGATGTTAACCAATAGCGCGGCGTTAATAGACGGGATTTTCATAATTAAAATACATTTTCTCGGGTAAAGGGCTGAACTTTCCGCGGAGGGTGTAAGAAAGCGAGGGCCGCTCTTATGATAGAGGGTGGGAGTTTGCTTGAGGAATTTCGCCACCGCTAAAGCTCGAATCGCTACAACGTCGGAGCGATTTTCAAGAAGGGTTTGAGTATTTGAATATAAAATTTAAGACTGATTTACACCTGCTGCTGGCGAATAATTAATATTAAATTCAGATTATTCAAACTAATTTAAAAAAATCGATATTGTAAATATAATACAATCAGATACAATATACTGACCTATTAATTTCTCGTGAATTAATCAAATCTGAGCTTTTGATAAGCTAATGATGTTTAAATTAATAATTTGTTGTTTATGATTTGCTATACCTTGATCCACTACTGTTTATTTTATTTATAAATAACGCACACAACATTTTTTTATTGATTTAACTTTATGCAATGATTTTGATTCGTTGTTAAGATGTTATTCAGTAAATCAATTACTGTGATTTTTTAAAAACGTTTATTCATAGGAGATTCATCTACAACACAGAAAAAAATATACAACTTTTATCAATATTTATAGGAATTGCTATGTGCTCTCGGTTTTTTGCTAATAAAGCCAACAAAACATTAGGTCATTTTATACCTAAAAACTAAAATGACTCAATAAAATCTTAAATCAAACATCGAAACATAATGATTCTTTCTTTAATTTATTTTTAAATCTATGCTTTAAAACTCCTTGAAATAATAATATGAATATTAATAAAAATTCCGAATATATATATTAAATAAATAATAACTGTTATTTTATTATTTTAATAAGAACGGAATAGCGTTATCCGTAACGCTTCAGACTAGTAACTCTGGGGTTACGAGTTCGAGCCTCAGCAGCGGCACTTGAATTTTTATTTATAAAAATGCGCTACTATTAAAAAAACCAGCGCCAGCTGCAGTGACATCTATTGATTGTAAATTGTATAGCACATAATAATTTATAATTACTTTTATAGATGTCACCAATTCCCAGACTTCCACTTCTTTACTATGTCTGATTGACTTACACGTTGTAACGTGTTGGGCTTACGCCTGTTAAGTTACAACGAAAGATTTAATAAAAAGTAAAATAAAATCATTTATTCAATTAAAAATTTTACTTTTATGAATTGCATCTTTTTTAGTAAAGCATCTTGGATCAAACAACAGAAAAATTGATAATACTAATACTAATTTTGCTTTAAGAACATTTTCTTTCTCTCTCTCTCTCTCTATTGATATTTACAAAATTTATGTAGCAGTTAGTATTTTTAATAAAAAACACAAAATAATAAAAATATTTTTGTATCATATTTAATTAATTTGTTTTGTACAATATAATTCGATAATTATTATATTGAACCGCGTACTGAGACATTTAACGTTTTTTTGTTTCTTATAAATATAATGAATTACATACATGTTTTTGTTTGTTTAATTGTTAATAATTTAATCCCATAATTCTTTAACCCATTTTTTTCACATATACTGGAAAAATATATTTTAAATATATGTCACATTTATCAAAAACTCTTTATATGGTGCTTAAAAATTTTTAGATAAATAATTTGTTTTAATGCTATTTACAGTATCTAATATTTAAAACTATCTTATCTAAACTATAAAGTTATCATTTGAATACAGGTCTTATAAATCCAGACTGTCTTACCGTATAACAATCTAAAGTTTGAAGTCGTTATAATTCAAAACCGTCAACTAGAGCTTCCCCTACCCTCGTTTTCACACCATACATAACAGTTAGATTATCAAGAATGTGCCCAGAGCGGTGTTCGCAGTTATAATCGCTCGTGTCATATCACCCACATATAATCCCCATAAACGTCTTAACGGTTGCACCGACATCCAATAGCGGTTTCACGGGGCTTTGGGGTCCCACAATGCCGGAACGGCGGCCCACCGTCTTAAGACCACCCCTTCAACAAAGCCGGTAATTAGTAAATAATTCATCACGCCGGGGTGAAGCGAAAGAAAGGGTGGCGGGCGGTTAGATACGCCCACCCCTAGCGCCACCGCGCTAGGTCGGAGTCGAGCTTAGTAATTAATAATGCCGCGAAAATAGACTAAAGCGTTTGATATAGTATATTCTGGGATCTGCTGTGTCTAGAAAACGGTGTGAGAAACTACCTTTTCGAGCATTAATTTTTCATTGAATAGATAGTGCTATTTCATAATGAATAGATACAAAATCAGATTGGATGATCTAAACAGTTAATACTTAATTTATTCGCAACCAGACTGTCAAAATGAGTCTGTTATTATGTAGCTACAGTAAGTCCACAAACTTTATTTTAAATAAACTATTCTGCAATATATTTATCTTGTGTTCTTTTCCTATTATTGCAGTGACAATATAAGGGTTAGAAAATTTTGTTAAAATGCCTCTGATGAGCACTAGTTATTTTGATAAAATAATGCGAGAAAAATACCATTATTAAGTAATTCACACTTAGGTAAATAAAAAAGTCTTAAAGAAAGACATATTTATTAAATAATATGTGAAAAACGGTGTTAAGTCGAGTTACTTAGGTCATCGCTTAGCGACATTTAACAGCGTCCCTCAAGCGTCCGATTTGGCCCGCTTTAACCGGCCGTTTCCAGTTTAACCGCACAAAAGGCACCGGGGGCCGCAAACGGTGATAATTACGAGTGTGCGAAATAAGCAGCGGGTCTTTACTGTACCAAAGGGAACTATCGCCGATATCAAACGGCGGGTGGATTGTAAACGTGTCAGCCCGACCGCACCCGGGGTTAGGTGTAGGTCCCCCGGATTACGCTGGGGCTTTGACGGGCTCGGTTTCAACAATTACAGTCCAGCCGGGGCCATTTGTACACAAATACGTACCTGGACCCCAATTCGACCGCCGGAGAATTATAAACGCCACACCGCTTATCCGCGAATATTAACGCCCGGGCCCGCTGCGGCCGGCCCGAAGCCCACTTTCCGCACGGTAGCACTATTTATTCATACGGAGACTTGGCTTAATTGCCTAATTGTTGAATATTTTAAATGGAATGTGAGGAAATAGGTGCCTAATGAATTATCTTATTAAAGTAAATGCACATGTTCCATTGTTCTTGTAAAAAATATATAATAATTAGAATCTATTCATTTGGCTGAAGTCAAAATCAAAGTATGTTATGTCAATATTTTGCATTTGCTCAATTAGATACATTTATATTAGAGTACAATACAATTTAGAGTCAAAACAACATGTCGCAAGATTACATAATCACATATAAATTAAATTATATATTTGAGTTGCATTAAATATTTTGCCGATTTTTTGTCAATACAAAAAATACCCATAACCAAACTATATGTAATTTTATTTTTGTATACAGTCGTTTAACAACCCCAAATTAAAGCGTAATAATGGCCAAAAATGTATATAGTTCATTTACGACAGTCTTTATTATAAGAAATTAGTAAATAAAGTAGTGGAACTGCAGTAGCTAAAACATATGCTTAATATTAAAAACTCGAACGTGTCATTTTTGCTATAACATTTTTTTTCTTTAACAAACGTTACTTGAGCAATCAAAAGTGAAAAGACTGTGGAGTATCACCAGTATCTCAAAAATTTCTAAGCTTCAAGCTATTCAAATTAAGCGTACCTTTAAAATATGAATATTTTATTTATTTATTTAAATTAAAAAAAGCCATCCTAAACTAATAGGTTACCCCAATGCGTCACAATGACATATGATATATACAAATAAAATACTAAAAATTTAAAAACATTATTATATCAGTATGACTACGATTAAACTAAATTAAATTAATGTATAGATATTAAATATCTTAGCACATCTTGTTATAGGGCCATATCTTTTTATAAATTTAGTCTTGTTTTACCTTTTTAATTTTTATTGTAAACTAGAAAATGGTAATGTGGAGGCCTATTTATTTATTTATTTACTGTGGCCATAACTAAATGGCACTATGGTAACACTGACGTGACGGTGGTGGAGGGTAGCGAATTTTTTTGCGGATCGTGATGACCGGTGGTGCTTCGTCCGTTGATCACTAATGTATATCATTCACTAAGCACGATAATCTATCCAAGATATCAACGTTCATCAATCGTCGTGTTGAAATTAAGAGTGCATGCATATATATACATTGATAAGAGAACGTTACCAATACTAAATCAGGACTGTTTTTAGAGTAGGCTGACCATGCGTTGGAAATTAAAAAAATAAAACAATTCCAGTAATATTCTATTGGTATTTTTATCGAATATTATATTAAACAGATATTCAATCTGGAGAGTGATTTCATGTTTTTGAGTTAAATATGTATATATAAATAAACAAAATAAGTAAGATAGTGATAATTTATATTTTCCTCAACAAATTAAATTAAAAAGGAAAAAATAATTAAACATTTAATTTCACATAGTCACCCTATTATATTTCTCACCAATACTGTGGCGATGAGTTTCCACTTCTTGGATCAAGTTTAACTATAATAAACATGCAATAAAATAATTCTGCAGTGGTCCAATCTGTGTGCAATTGCCACCCAGCAATGTATTTTTCTGTGTTAATTAATTTTCATAATAAACGTTTATAAAAAAAACGTTAAAAGACATCTCTATAAACCAGAAATGCTATCAAAGCTTAGGGTTTGGGTGCCACATTTTTTTAAATGCATTTATTTCAATAATATAAATAATTTCATGGACATATTTTATATATAATATCATGTTACTGGTTTATAACCATTTTAATGTTTACAACTAATTATTAGCTAAAATCGATAAAAAATAATATTAAGAATTTAAAACAAAACGTTTGTGAT
This sequence comes from Plectrocnemia conspersa, assembly GCF_051122295.1. Classification (NCBI taxonomy): domain Eukaryota; kingdom Metazoa; phylum Arthropoda; class Insecta; order Trichoptera; family Polycentropodidae; genus Plectrocnemia; species Plectrocnemia conspersa. Next base: position 20,064,279 of record NW_028277168.1, read on the forward strand.
TATAATGTAAGAGAAAAAATACAGAGCCTTTAACACTTTAAGCAAAAAAAAAATTGAGTTTCAGAAAACAAAATACACGAAATTAGTGGGTGAATAACAGTGTTCTTTAATTGTTGGTATTTGAAAGGTAATATGCATTTTTTTTTAATGATTAGTATAAAAAGGTGTATTATATATTAATTTTAAAGCTTTGTTTTGAATGACTTGTAATTTATAAAAAAATACTATTACCGATGTTACTCTACACCGGACAGACATATGTTAAAATGGGTCTAATTAAATATTTATAGATTAAGAAAATATTTTTTATAATTAACGCACTTTTTTTTATTAAATATCGGTCTAAGGGCCGCAATGGCGGCAAGCCATTTAGAGCAAAGTTCCAGAATATGTTCTGTTCCAATATATGGAATCCAGATGTAAGCCTAGGTGGGTGCCAGCTAATTTGTCTATATACGTTCAGATTGTTATTTACAATACAAAATTAGATTTTGTCATAAATGTAAGTAAAATTAAATGCATAACAATAGTTTGGACTGAATTATAACATATTATGGTAAATCAGTAGTCTATAAAAATGTTATTTGAATCCTATTTAACCCTAAATGAGAATAGAGAATATATTTTAATATCAAATGAAACAATAAATATCTATCAGTACTCTTAACAGGATAATTTAAAGCTTGTATTGATTGAAAAACGACCATATCTAAAGAAAATGAATGAGCTTGTCGTTGATAGTTTGATATACTAATGATTTTTAATTAAATGTAATGTATATATTTTTCCCAAAAATTATTATAAATTTTTCTCAGTATTGTATCAGACTCTAGATGTTTTTACAATAACATATTACATACACGTGTAACACAATAATCAAATTATCAATATATACACGTGTAATGCATTAATCGAATTATATGTACTTATTATCATACACGTGTAACGCATTAATCATTGCATTACGTTTTAATTATAAGTTCGTACTAATTAAATTAATAGATAATAAACCAGTCGCTAGAAATATAGGATCATACAGTCGTGCTATTCACGGAGCATTTATACTCTCAACACTGTTCCATAACATTATTCCATCAGAGATTCGGCGCTACAAGCTTTATTTTTCACTACAACTATGTCAAACTACATTAAAAAATATATGGGAGTAAAATTGGTAAAGACGGCGATAAAAGTGTTTATAAATCTCATATACGTTTCAATTTTATCGTGAAAATTGTGAAATATGATTATTGAATAATCCTTAAAATGAAATTATACGATATCAATGTAGAATCAGGGATCTAGGGATCTATTTTAGGACACAATCGATATGAAATGCATCCCTGATTTTACTTTTATAAAATCGCAAAAAAATATCTTAATGGAAAAACTGTGGAAGTAATCAAAGTTATTTGGCATCAATTTAAAAATTTGTGTAGGGATGTTAAAATTAATTGTAAATTTACTGTTAAGTGAGAAATTGTTATATCTAATAATATATACTATTTTTTATATATTAAATAAACATTGTTACTATTTAATTATATCACTAAAAGTCAGTAAAGTCTTATTTATTAATATATTATATATACGTAAAAAGGGATAGAATTTTTATGGTTACACATATTAATATGATTAACCTTATAAGTCAAGATACGTATATGACACCTATTTTTTATTTTATAAAAAAAATAATTATTAATTTATTTTTAGTGTGCATTATATAACAGAATCTATTGATTTTCTATTATTTATTTATAAAAAAGGCAACGAAAGACGTTAAGGGTAAAGATATGCGTAGAGTAAAAATGGATTTTTAAGCAACATTTTAACAATACTGTTGTTAAAGTATACAGATTATATGTATATAAAATGAAATAAATAAAAAATATAAACTACCTGAAAAAAGCAGAATTACTCTGTATATAAAAAATATGATATTCTAATGAATCTAAGAACCATCTCTACCTAATACTATTTTTTGAATAATAGTTTTTTAATTCCTTTTAAGTACAATAATAACTTGAGTTTACATTTCATTACTAGTTTCATATAAACTATAGTATAATTAATCGTATTTATTGCATTAAATTTAGTGTTAAAAAATAGTATAGATAATATATTGATTTAATGTAAATCTTTCATTGCAACATGCTTGCTTAAACCCAATACCTTACAACATGGAAAATAAATCAACAACTACTAAGTAAATAGTGAGACACTATACTGAAATCAAAGTCATATTTAATTTAAAAAATATTAACTTATATTACAGCTACAATCAATACAAATCACTATGCACGACTAAGCTCGACATTATTTTAAGTATTCATCACATTAGTAAAATCTAAGAAAACATATGACGATTGATCGTCATTATAATTATATAATAATCGCTAAATTAGATCTTTCAGATAAGATTTCATCCCAGGTCTTTTAAGTATTAATCACTGGTTTATATATATTTTAGATATAATTAAAAGTCTAATAAAAATAATACTGAAAAGCCAAAAATAATTTTTTGACAGAATAATTTTATAATTGATTGAAATAAGTTTTAGTTTTAAATATTGCTTTGTAAGTTAAATTTGCACGTATATTATTACTGTGCGACAGATTCTACTTCACCATATTCTTTAAATAAAATAGCAATTTATAAAAGAGATATTCAAAAGTAATGCGGCTAATTAATCATTGATATTTTCTTCAAAGAAAATTACACATTGGAATTGTTTGAAGTAAAAAAATCAGTTTATTTTTAAAGCATCTCTAATTTTTACACCGCGTAGCTGTTTTTCACAAGAATCACAGTTTATGTGTAATATATCGCAAATTATTTAATTAATATTTGACTTTTTAACTAAATATTACATTGAAGATGTTTTCGATGTATTACACATTTGTGTTTTTAATATTATTTATATATAATTAAACTATTCAGAAAATCAGCTTACTTTTATGATTATACTTAATTGTATAAAGTCAGACACGAACCACACATTTGAATTGTGCGTATGTTTGATCTTAAGGTTTAAATAAAATGTTAATGTACTCACCGGTGTGTATATAAGTGTGTTTCTTCATATCAGATTTTTGATGGAAGCGTTTCCCGCAGTATTGGCAAGGATATGGTCTCGTATCTGAATGGATGAGTAGGTGTGTCGATAGGGTACTGGACCTCTTGAAAGTTTTACCGCATTGTTTACACTCAAAAACTTTTTCTACACTATGTACTGCCCTGTAAAATTAAAGTAATTAAATTAAGCCCTTACGCTTTCAAAATAAGCTACGTAAAATAATGCAAGTTATTTGTAAGAATGCTTTTTTCATCATCATGTTTTATTATTTTGAGTATGGAAAGAAATAATTGCAATTAATATAACCGAATTCTTTATTGAAATTATCTCACTTGCACTACTTAACATTATGATTTTTTACATTACCTATGTTGACTGAGGCTAATTTCATGTCCAAAAGTCTTGTTGCATAACTCACAAGCAAACGGCCTCTTTCCATTGTGCGATCTTCTCGCGTGCACTTCGAGTCCATGTGGGGTAGAGAACATTTTTTCACATTTAACACAAGAAAAAACATCGGCAAGCGGATGGCCACCGGGTCGCATCAGCAACTGATGCTGCGCGTGCAACTGTCTTAATCTGAACAAGTCTTCAGCCGAACAATAACCGCCGGGACCGTTGCTACCGTTGACTTGTCCGTTGGCACCACCCTGGAGTGCAGCGGCTGCTGCAGCTTGCATGGCACTTAAATATATTGAAGCAGGATTGTTCAAGAATCCTCGATCGTCGCCTTCTTTTGAGCACATCACGGGATTCGTGGGGTATATGCCCGGATGGAAAAAGCCGGGGGGCATGAGATGGCGCGGAAAGAAGCCGTGACTACTAGTCGCTTGAGAATAGTCCTGTCCGTTCTTCTGCAGGCTCGCGTCTCGTAAGAAATCAGCAAATGGGTTGTTAGGGTAAAGAAAGGACCGAGTCACTGATATCGTTTCGTTGAAAGACGGACCCTCGGCGAGCGGAGACCTCTGGGTCCTGGGTATGTCGGGCCTCAGGAGAGCGTTCACCGAGAACGTTTCGGATCTCTTTATGGGCGCGTCTTTGGATAGTTCGGTTATGGAGGGCGGCTGGGGAAATGGTGATTCGTTGTTGATTCTGGGCGGAGGCGGTGAATCCACTTCCAATTCAGGCGAGGTCGATCTGGATCGGCAATTCATAGACCGGTTGCCTTCGCTGCAAGTCGGACTCGGAGGACTGTGTGGAGATTCGGGCCTTTGAATTTCGTCGTACATCGCCTTTGGGTAGATGTTATTGTTGTGTAATGGTATGACGTCTTCTTCTTCATCGTCCGTTTTATCGGCCATTAGTCGACTGATTCCAAATTTAATTTGATCTGAAACAAATAAAATAGTTAAGTTAATTCATTGAATCGATGAAATGTAGTAAACAAGTTGTGACAATTTAATTAAATAAAAATAACCACTACGTAAGGCAATTTTTTCATTGATATTTACTTACTTAATACTTATTCATACTTTCAACATCATAACAACATTTTTGTAAAAATTCTGAAGCTTTCAGTATTATTTAAAAAATACTATGCTTCATTATCAATGCATTTTAGAGAAAATAGGAGGCCCGGGGTATCTCGTATTTTAGAGGATCTTCAAAATTAAAAAAAATATTGACAAGATTATTATTATATATAGTCCTAACTTTTTATTGTCATTAAATCAATACTATTAAATATTTATTCGATAATAAAATTAATTATTTCACAGAAGCTTTTCAGAAAATACCCGGCCAAATTTATTACCCGATTCTCGGATATTTTCCCTTAAATTAACCATGTACCCGGTTCAGTTCCAGATACTTTTTGTCTACTATACTGACACAGGGTTATAATTTAAATTATAAACTAAAATATTTTATTTTCGTATTTTGCTCAAATTGTATTTTTAAAATGTAAATTAAAAAAAAGACATGCATTTATCAGATCAAATTCAAGGGGGTCTCTGTTTAGAATCCATGTCAAAAGCAATAAAATCAGCAATGGAAACACTCGGTTATCTATCGTTTATGCTAAGATATATTAATCAAATGAAGCTTATCTAAATCGTATTTTGACCAATAGGAGGGCGTAAAAATAAAATTATCTCTTCTCAGAAGTCAAAAATTCACGTCAAAAGCAATAAAATCGTGTCATAACAAATTATGAATCAAATCACACTTGTTTGTCATTCAAATTTATTTATATAGTGTTTTATATTATATATATTTTCCCCTACATTATCCCCAATAATCTAAAACACACTTCGAGCGTACGCTAGCAGGTGTATTTGAACTTGTCTCTACGATTTGTAAATTAAAGCGTACAAAATCGAGCCCAGCATCACAGCGATTCGGGTCATAGTACACCAGAAGGGAAAAGTGCATCCCTTAACTAATGGGCCGTTTTTGGGGTGCAGGCTCGACCAGACTACCCCGCGAGCCGCATCCGAATGTGAAATGAGCTGTATCATGTTGTGTAAAGTGTAAATTGACTTTCATCCCCCGGCGACGGGGAAAACCCCCTTAATTAACACGTTAGAGCGAAAGGGAGATCCGACCCCTGGCATGGACCTACAGAAAAACTTCCCCGTCGAATTATGATTTACACCGCCGCGGATCAATGGGGGCGCTTTCGTGGGGCATGGGGGCAATTTCACACACACGAGGGTTGCAATAATAATAAAAACGCGTAAACGCGGCCCATGAATAGAGAGGATTGGAATGATTGTCGTATTGTTGTGTAAGCGTTATAGCGTGAAGTGGAACTCACTGTGCACTTTTGTGCTTGTGCTCAAAAAGGGGGCATAATATTCATAAGGGCGCGTTATGATTTTGTGCACTTGTTCGGTTGTTTTTCGATAAATTCAAAGTTCGCCCCGTGCAATTGCCCGTGAACACTTGCACGCAATAAATTAATTACCCATTGATGCTACGACACACGAGGAATATTTTAGAAACATTTGGGTGGGGTCTTTTGATAAATTGCATTTTCCACGTCAGATATTTATATTGTCATGATATACTCATATCTCACTATCACAACTTCGTTTCAAAATAGTCAAAAAATATTTTGCTGCAACTTTAACGGCTAAATTATAAAGTAAACAACATAGTTTTCCATATATTTTGATATTCTTCTGTGAGATTAGAAAATCTCACAGAAGAATATCGTGATGAATAATTTAAATCGAGCTAGATGTACATATTTGGTTTAAAAATTCTCTTATAATGAACTACTTCAGCTCATAGAGAATATCATACATGTATAGAATAAAATATAAAATAAGTGTTAACACTTTAAATGAAACGCTGCTTTAAAGTATAGGTACCACCTCTCAAAAATATATACGCATGATTTATGAATTAGTCAAGGGAAATAGTTTAAAATATATATTATATATTTAAAAAAATAAATAATTGCGATACCTCATGTTTTTGTACAAATGTTTATCCCCATGAGAAACTAGTGTGGCAAAGATAACCATTTAGTTGCCAACATCCGATACAGGTTTTTGCTACTTTGTCGAAAATTATCGGATTCGAGGTCACATCTACTTCATATTAAATAAAATGTAAGATATGTTTCAATAGAAATATTATTTTTTCCGAATATACATTTTATTTTTATGTTATTAATGGATATAAAGATAGTGTGCCTAAAAGTCGTGGCAAGTAAAGGTTTAATTTCTATATTTATTTAGATTATAAAAATGACTAAAGACTGCAAGAAACTTATTTTTTTATAAAATAAATAAATTAAAGATAAAACCAAACTGGAAAATGTGGACTAGATGGACAGCATATTTTAGTCAAAATCATCTATATGTTGGCAGTGTATTTTTTTATTTATACATAGCACAATGGTATAAGTCATACTGGGGACCCGACAAAGCCGCGCCGGACAATCCCGCGCCGACTAAGCCACCCCGACATAGCCGCGCAAGACAATCCCGCGCAATACAACCCCGACATTGCCGCGACGATAAAGCCGCGCCGACATTGCCGCGCAAATCAAAATTATAAAATTGAATAAAATGAAAGAAAATTATTTTTTTAATTCTAATTATTTTGTTCTGTGGACAGCTCTATCACTAGTGATTCGCTTTTTGAACAGTTAGTCATAGATTGGATGATGCTGGATAGCTACAAAATATACCGAAATGAAAATAAATCAATACAATATCATTAAAAAAAAGTTTAGGTTGTTTGGTTCTACAGTGAAAGTCGGCGCGAGCGGTAGCGAGACGCCTCCCTTTTCCTATATATATTTGTAATTATTAATAAATAAAAACCATGTTATAAATTGAATTTTGTTTTGACTTTGCGCGGCTTAGTCGGCGCGGGATTGTCCTGCGCGGCTTTGTCGGGGTACCGTCATACTTTTTAAGCTAAAAATTGTGAGTTCAAATCTTACATAAATCCACTATTTAATTTTTTTACTGTATTTGTGAATTTCACCATTACAATTATTCCGATCCGAATTTTTTCTACTCTCATGGATAAATATTATTGTGATTTAAATGGAACTAGGTTGTTAAGATATTTAGTACAATGCGAATTATTAAAAAAATATATAAACATAATTAAATAGCATATAGCATAGTTATAATGACTCAATAATTTCTATATTCCAAGAAAACGTTACGATTTTAATTAATTTCCCTGTAAACTTACTTTAAATTGCAAACCGCCTTACAAAGTTAAGGTATCTTTAAAAAAATTAGTCTAAAGTTAAGTTTTAAACACAGTCTAGACATTTTATCTATTTATAGTATATGATTATATATTAAACTGAGCAACTTATAACTGAAAAAATGTAACTACTCATAATTTAATAGTTCCGATTGAATTTTTATATATAAAACATGATAAATATAATGTATACGTACACACGATGCAGCGATGCGCCAGGGCCGCATCGGGCAGATTTATAAATTCGGATGCAAATTGCGGATTAATCGTCGCGCCGAGAGCATTTTTTTAATTTGGCAAAACGAGCGCAGCCAGAATAACAATCTGGATTAATGGCGTTTTTCACGTTGGAAACTTTCAACGAGCATCCTGTATAATAGGTTTTTTTTGGTCGGTGGCGAGTGCGTTTCCGCATGCAAAAGCGGATTTTCACAGCTGTTGTTTTAAATGGAATTGAAAATATTTTTACACACGCGTTTCCATAAACTGCGAGCGGTTGCGAAATAACAATCTGTTTTATGGTTAATTATTAAAACTGACTAAAACAAAAATTAAGCATTTATTATAATATTAAATAAATGACAAATGAATCACAGTCATTTAAATTATTATCTGTTTTAATTATATAGTATATAAAGAAAAACTTATGTTTTAATGAAAATAAACTCAACTTAAATTAAATAGCGTTCGTTGAATTTTTCGTTCGTGCACAATAATAATAACGCTGTTTGTTTTCCTCAATTCATCCGCCATTAGGGGGTGGTCTGAATTGCGCACGGTCACAATAATCCATTTTATATTGTCCTCCAGATGACAATTGTTGTCGTGTTTCAACCCCTATTGTGCGGCGGTCGACTTCTTCGTGTTGCTCTTTGTTTGAATGTTTACCGACGTCATAGACCGTCGCGATAAATAACACTGTTTACCCACCCCGTTTGCCCTTACGGTGTACACAAGGTGTACCTGTGCCCAAATGAACCCCTACATAGTCACACAATCTTTTATACAGGTTAAGGGACTGAGCAATAAGTGATAATTCATTGAAAATTATTCTAGTTCATTCTTTGTAAAGGCAAAAGTTAACATTATTTAATTAATAACTTAAAAAATCGTAAGTTACTGACACTCTTAGAATACATTTAGTGAATGTATGACTTTTTATATGCATGTATATAAACAATAATTTGATCGAGTCAAAAAATGTAGTAAACGCGTCTTAAACTTAGCAAGAATTTCATAAAACAACTTGCCACGTAATAAGTCACAACCTTCGTAATCACATTCGATATTCTTAGATTATTTTAAAAACGTATTCGTAATCGATATTTGCTTTAAGCGTATTTTATGGCTTTGATATATTATCTATTATTTTATTATGGCTATTTAGATTTGATTAAATGTTAAAAGAAACCGATTCCAAGGTTTTATGTGTATTTAAAATAAAAAAACGTTGAGATTGTATAATAAATTGTATTATAAACTAAATGGTAATAAAATTGCTTTTATTTAAAAATATGTTTCGGAAAATACACATACAATAAATAACTCTAGATATTTGGTATCAAAAATAATATTGTTGTTTTTTTTGATTAGGTGTTTTAATTTGGGTATTATATATATTTTTTGAAAGATTTTTTGATTGATTAAAAAATGTGAGGAGTGAATCATTTTTAAGTTATAGTCTAAGATAGGTGTTTGTATTCATATCATATGAAAATTATTTATATTTTAAGAATAATAATTAATCCATAAAATGCATTATGATAGATTAAAACTACACAATTTTATCTTATAATTTTTATGTTTAATATAAAGTGCATGATTTGTAATATAAATAATTTAATCAGACGTTTTTTTCCAAGAATTATACATATCTATTTTGATTGACGTTTTAATATATAAAAAAACAAATCACATAATAATATTTAAGCTATCAAAGATAATATCGAATAAATTTTTAATGATTTTCTGTAAAATATTGATTAATTTTTATTATTGAATAAGTAATTTTAAGACTTACTATTACTAACAATGTGCTAATATATTTAGCAGGTCTAGATAATTAAGATGTGACACAAGCATGTCTTGTTAAAAATTTGACTCCGAACTTTGCACTGTTATGTATGTTCAGTTGCAGTATTAAATGCATGATAATTTTATAGAAATATTTAGAATATAAATTCTCGTCTCGAAAAGTATGCATATGCACACTCGAGTACCTCCACTTAGCACTTGTGCAACTTTCACGAGGGCCACTCCGACAGTCTGTGGGAGTGTGCATCTTTGATGAGGGTCGTTCGAGCGGTTCCATCGCCGACCACACGTCCGCGTGTCCGAGGGTCGCCTCGGCGGTTGCCGTGAGTGCGCCTAATAAAATATGCACTTTTATCTCTGTTTGGACAACATGTAGCACCGCCTTGGTTTTCGTGACACGCGAGGTACGCTTGCGCATTCGCTGTAATTGTAATTTCGCCAAACCGTAATTAGCTCTGATTTGCGCTCAGTTGTTCAATTATGCCTTCAGTCAAAGGGTCAAAGCGAAATTTTAATGCAGCTTTTTAAAATTTGTGTAACATCCAATTTTCTATATTTATAGATTTTTCTGGCATGTTAACACACTAGCGGTATAATTTTATATTCTATAAGACATAAATATGGTCGTTAGAAGCTCAACACTGATAAGTACGTCTTAAAATAAGTACCTTTATAACACAAGACTAATGCATTTTTGTGCGCTGGTAAGAATTACGTTTATAAAATATGTGTGAAGTTCCTAGAATTTTTTTTATTAAATTTTTTAATTTTAATTTTTCTTTGATTTTTTTTGTTGTTGAATTCTTCGATTCAGTACATTAAAGGTGCATTAAAATATGTATTTATTTACTTTTCGTAGAATTTTTTTTGCTTGTTTTTTATTTAATACCTAAATTGCGAATGAATTTTTTTTTAATTTTGAAATAATATGGTGTACACTGTGTACACAAAAATAAATGGCATTAAGAACAAGCATTAAAAATGGCATTAAAAACAAGCAATATGCAAGTAATAACCTTAAAAAAATTAATAATAGACGTCGCTGAAATAAAATTATTGATCCAGTTACACAAAAATCTTATTAAAGTCCCAAGATAATACACAAAAAATAAGTTGAATTACTGAATTTTCTAAATTAAATTGGATTACTGTCAAAGTTGATAGCCCTATATTTTTGTTAAATAATTTAAGGAGTTGTGTAAAAATAGTAAAATAAATGCGGTTGGTTATGAAAGCATTAAGAATATATATATTATATTATATGTGATTTTGACAACGATGCTGACTGGCACATTTAATGGCAAGAATTTATTGATTTCTAGACATTTGATTTTTTAGTTTAAGAAAATTCAATTCTTAATTGCACAAGTGTAGTTTAAAAAGACAGTCAGTTAATTGACTTGTCAGAGTAAAATAATAAAACAAAAAAAAATATTTAGAACTAGTGTAAAAAATACGATATGTAACTGATGGTATGAGTACAAAATCTAATTGAGCCAAAATCTAATAAATTGCCTATGCTTGTATATTGATTTATATTTATATACATACATAAAAATTACACTACTATTTTACATTTGATTTATTGATTTACACATTGTTATTATATATATATTTATTGAAATATATATATTTATATATATATTTATTGAAATAATTCGTCAAAACGTTACAGGTTTAAAAAAAATCGTGCTCAAAGCCAATTTACATACATTCCGTATTGACAAAAAATGATTAGTTTGTACAAACACAATTTTCAATTTCCGACGAAGTGTATGTAACGGAGCCGCTTTTTTCCCTATTAAGGTATATGTGCATGCATTATGGAATAAATGTCGTTGTGCAAACATTAGTCAACAGTACAAACAAAGCGGACACGATGATTTATTCAGGTAATGTGCGATTGATCGCCAGTCAAAGATTTGTAAGTGATTTTAATCCTATATGCTCCGTTTTTGTTTGTGATATGGTTATCGATTACTGTAGTAATACTAAAAAAAATAATTTCAAAGTCAAGTTCTAAATATAAACTTTATGTTTAAAAATAGAGTAGATTATATAATATTAAAATATGTTAGACTGTTCCAGATGGAAATTTTATTTGACATTTAATTACAATAAAATGTGACGTATAGAATCAATAATATCAATTAGTTCAAGATGATCTATTTCACAATTTTTTAAATATTATTTTATAAATAGTTAATCAAATGCAGCATTTGGTCAATAATCTAGTAAAATTATAGTCTAAAACATTTGTCCAACTACAAATGCAGATGTATTAAAATAAAAATTATTTTAAATTCAGACAAATATTTACATATAATAATAAAATAAAATGTGCATAATTGTACCACTGCTATTTTTTTAAATTGGTTCATGAGTTATTAAAAATATTTACTACTATAATTTGTCACTAAAAAATGAAAAACAATATATGTAGAAAGTTGAGATCAATAAGAACTTTTTTGTCATAGAACGCAAAATTGATCTTTAAGAAATGAACTGAATAGAAATGGGTTCTACAAATGTATTTATTAATATTGTATGATTAAAATACATTATTAAAATAATAATTTATAGCAAATACAATAATTTTTAAAAAATTTTAATGACGAGGTTACTGTAATTTTATTAAAATTAAAAAAATATTGAAAGATATTGAAAACTTTATAATCTGCAACATAACGCTGATTTTGATATTATGCTTAAGTTTTTATGTATTATTTATTATAAAGACAGTTAGATAATGCCAATAGAATATTTTAACAACACTTAGTAAAATTAAAAAAAAAAAGATAAAACACAATTTGATTAAATCTACTTATACACATATTAAAAAAAATTATCTTGAATGAGGAAAATTCAGAAAATGTTTTTTTTTTAAATTCTGTTTAGTTACATTATTTTTCAAAAAGATCCTCGATTCCTAATTATAAATACACATAAAAATCACTATCCAGATAATAACATAATCAAATGTTGATTTATCTAATCACTTTACAACACGATCGTTGATTGGTTTTCTATCTTTCCACACAACAAATTTACCTCTAAACACAAACCGTAATACGAAAAACGGGCTTATCGTAATGAACACGTATCAAATAGCAAACCTTTATTCGCCATCACAGCCACGGGGGGAAATCGATCAATCACAAAATCACAAATTATTAAAAGAGTTACGTTTGCGATACGTTTGTGGCTAGCCGCCTGGATTAACTACAGCGTACGTTATTTTATTTTAATTCAACCACGTACGTAGATAATTTGCGGAATGAAAATACACTATACACGCTGGCCGAAAATTCATCAGATAATACCTGATTTATTGGCGACGATTACGGTTAATCTGGACTAATGACGAAACATCGAACGACAGATGATTTCGCGCGAAAGAATTCATTATGTCTGCAGCTTAGCCGATTAACGAGCATTTAATACTATTAATATGCAAAAATCGATTATTGTTTAATAATTTTTGGGATTAACTATGCCGTGAGATATCCGATAATTTTCTATTGAATTTCGGAATAATTCTATTGCGCACAAAGTTTTATGTGTGTGTGTGCCTATCGATTTATGGCACAGATAGAAACATTATCCTTAAAACAATAAACATATTAAATATTATATCTGGGGTATTTGTTTAATAATAAATACACAAAACAATGATCAAAAATCAGATTGTCAAATAAATCCTATATTTTTAAAAGATTTATGTTGAAAACAACGTGATTTTTCTTATGGTATTAAACATTTTAAACAACGAAAATACTTTTATATTTCACAGCTGAGTGACAATAGAGATGAAATACCCAATATATATATATTTTTATATTATTTTCTACAAAAATATTATGTTAATTTATAATTTTCTTTATGCAGTGAATCACATAAAAAATAAATAATAGATGCTTAGAAATTTTTCTTAAATTTAAAATTATATATATACAGGATGGATAAATCTTGCCAATGTTGCATTTCGGGGTTAGAGCCGTATTGAGTGGCGCATCCGAGCCATCATCAGGTAATAGTGGACTTCCTCATAACAAGTCTCGAGTGAGCCAACGACAAGTTCTGCCCACGTGCCCGTAATTTGTTTATTCCTCAATCTCGGAGGAAGAGCGAATCTAAATTAGAGCTCCCGAAACGCGACTTTACAGCATTTTAAGCGTTCTCCTCCAGCACAATAATATTTGAACATCAACAAACACATATCGAGAGATTTACCCGTGTCAAAATCATTGTTCACACATGGGTGTGAAGACATATTTTTTTTATCTATATTTTCTTAAAATTTCGTCGGTTTATTCAAATAAAAAACGAGTCACAACAGTGTATCTAGTATTGTTATACATCGTGTATTGATTGTGTACGGTTCGAACAGATAAGGTAATCCTCTTTATCGCTAATTCCTTGCTCGACTTTAAAATTACGTTGGAGATTCGTCGATAGAGTAAACCAGATAGAGCATTTCAAAGGACCGCACCGCGATACGAAATCAAAGCCATAAAACGGGGAGTCGGAGTACTGATAAGTTGTTATTATATTATTATTAATAAATGCGAGTGGGTGTTGGCGATCGATCAACTTTACAAAAATAATGTTATAAAACGTTAAACGTACCTCTATCGTTGGATTGGTCCGTCGGGGGTGGCAGTCTGGTGGCAGCCGGCAAAGAGCCACCCCAAAGTCCTCTACAGTAATCTCCCAGTTGAAACACTCCGTTTACTGAAAATTTAAATCAAAAGTCAGAAAATACAGTATTAGCACATTATTAGGTTAAATAATAATCATTTTACTATCTACAAATGATTGTCTTTTTTCTAATAATAATTTTCCTTCAAAGATAAATTACATTTATAATAGTTTTCGAACTCTTATATATAATTAATAATGAAATATCTACAATAATTTTGCTAGATCATTTTATTCACAACCCCTCATTAAAATTACATTTGGTAGAAGCTACTCTTATTATTAAATAAAACTTTCACTTAACGATTTAATAATACTATAAAATATATATGTAGTAATTAATGCGAATAATTTTACATAAAAAAAAAATATTTTATTACTATGCGTTTTACATAGAATAATATGTACTATAATAAAACAACCGTAAATACTAATAAAAAATACTAACAAGAATAGGCTCTTTATTTTCTGTACTACGGTATGAAGAAGCTACATATTATTTTCTTATTTTCTACTTAAAAAAATAATATAATAATTTTCTAGTACCCAGAAAATAAATTATTTAAATACTATGTATCAGAATCAAGCATAATAATTAAATTAAGTAGTAAAAGGTTAGCGTTAACAGTGGATATAGAAATCGTGTAAGACACTATGTATTGCACAATAACCACAATTTTTCTAAAGTCTTCAACAAAAACCAATTGCCGCAGTCATAAAAATTCAATACACTTGACCTTGCATCAATCGCTATTTTTCTTCGGTTCTTTGGTTTCAAAATGGTATTATTATTAAAAATCATCTCGCAGCAAAAACTACCTAGTTATCTAGTGTTCATAATAAAACTTTTTTGAAAACAATATTACGATTTACAATAAGTGTGAATCAAATGAACCATATCTAAATTAAAGTTTGACCAATAGGAGGGCGTAAAAACAATTATCACTTTTCAGAAGTCAAAAATTCACGTCAAAAGCAATAAAATCGTGTCGTCGCCTTGCAGTGCAGAAATGAAATATTTAAAAAACGATTTATTTAAATGACATGCATTTTTCTGGCCTAATTCATGAAGGGGCAAATGCTCTCACTTTGGATCATCACGTGACCACGACATCACCATATCACTGACTGACGATAAAAAAACACACAACTGGACGATCGATTGCCACTAGACACATCTCAGGCTTCCAAGACTTGTTATATCAATTCTATCGTATAATCTTAGTATTTATATTTGCGTTAACACGGTCAGTTCGAGAGCTATTCATTTTACTATTATTCATAATTGAAAGAGAGATGGTAAGTTTAGATTTACGTCCTTACTATTAGCTCTGAATCACATAATATGGATATATGTTCGATATACTTATCATTATTCTGATTGATTGATAAACATAAAAAATATAGTCATGATTTTAATTTCTATAAATTTGTTCAAAATATAAACATATATATGAATAATGATGAAATGGATAGCTCTCAAACTGACCGTGTTAACGCAAATATAAACTTAAATATATTTTTAAAAAATAAATTATTACTTGGTTTTCAAAACCCGATAATAAGTTTGTGTGTTTAAAGATATATAAATTATAACGATTTTAGTGATTTTTTTGTACAAAGTTATCTGTATTAACTACAGGAAGCTGGTTGTTTTTTTTAGCCTTACGCTACTACAATTGTTTATAAATATATTTTTTTATTGTACAATTTTTTGTGTGTATTTATATCTATGTATATAAATCTATGTTTGAATCAAGAATGTATAGCATTTGTATGTGTATGAAATATTTGTGTACGTAATTATGTACAAAGTCCAACATGACGCATTGGAAGAAACTGGCAAGTCATGATTCCTAGTTAAATATGTAGAAACAGCAATTTATACTAATATTATTAAAGCATAAACTTATATTCATACGAATCAAATTGTATCATAATTATTAGCAATGCAATTTTTATAAAACTGTAAAATAAATAAATACATAAGGTGTGCTATTACTTCGATTGCTTTAACCCTTTAAACGCCAGCGAATTTTTAGTAAGGTATTTGTTATTTCTCTTCACGCGTCAGTATCTCTTTTTAATAAAAAATATAAAATTCTTGCTTTACTGTTCCATGAAGCTAGTACATTTAATAATTTAAAAAATTGTAAATAATTCGTTAACATGTTTTAAAAAAGTAATCTACAAGCGTTTAAGTGGATACCAGATCCTGTATATCGTTAATATATATCCTAATTTGTATAGTATCGATGTCATAAAGATTGCAAGTATCTAATCTATACTATGTTGATAGCAAAAACAAGTCTTTTGGTTTTATTTGAGGTCTCTAAAATATTCACAAAATAAATTTCCGCTTCAAAACAATTTACCATATTGCCTAATACGTCCACGCCGTCCAGCACCACAATCAAAACTGCTTCAAATATTTTAACGCACGCAATAAGAAAAACGCAATGACTTAGAACTCAACCATCGCCGATTTAATCGCAATGAAGCGGCCGTAACACGTGGGCAACTATGTCCAAAGTCGGGATTGATCTTTGGGCGGATATGGCGCCGGCGCATCCAATTTTCTATTCATGAGAAGATTGAGGATGCTGTAAATTTCGATCAAGGGCTAAACTATAAATCATTACGCATGCGTCGCGCCGTGACTTAATGATATCATTTTGCAATTTGCGAATCTCATTTCGGCGAGAGCATCGTGTTCAAAATAAAAACAAGCAGTGATACTTAACCTCGGCCAATCAATCACGACACCATCGGATCAAATCGCTTTTGATGTGTCAATGAATAGTCTGATTCATCCATTGAACCCGACGCCTTGCACCAATTTGAACACAATCACGCACTAGTATGAAATAGTGATATCGATTAACCTTAAGCGGAAGCTGCGGTAACCTATGATGCTACTTCTCATTAAGCCAATCAGTAAATCAACGTGGTTGTTTTTCTTGGCGTGGCAGGCGTTAAGAGGTGAGATGATTCATATGATACGATTGGAACGATTCATCGTTTTCTAATGACACCAAAAACCACACTCACTGGACTGCTAAATAATGACAATGAAGGGTCAAGCGTCTATTACGAAAGAACTACTGTCGGGTAATTGAGTGGCGCCTCATGTCATGAACTTCCTCTTACGAATGTATATGCTTATTTCATGATCGCAAATAATTATTCTTGAGGTGGTATAAGATCTGAGCGCTCTATTTCCGCTAAGAGATCAAGTAAGATAAGGTGTAGAATGCTAAAATATTTATCTAAAACTAAACGGAAAATATATAATTAAATTGAGTAAAGTTTTGAATAGATTTAAACAAGAGATTCAATATAATATAAATGTATGTATATATGAGAGGGTAGATCGCCATTAAGACTCTTTTCGGATACTCATTTGAGTCAAGATATCATCCCCTGTTATTATGACTACTGCAATCGATCTTTTTTAAAGCACTTCTTCAGTGTGCTCACATTTAGCAATACGATTAGGACTTGATGTGAAGAAAACGTTTTACGCTATCGATGTGTGGGTGCCTATGTAATAAATTACGGAATAAACGGGGCACGTGTTGGATTATTAAATCGAATTAGCCCACGATGGAAAACTGGTGCGTCGCGTACGAAAACAACTATGGTTACGTCCATTTATATAAGCCAAGATGAAAGGTTAAGTGCGGGTTCATCTGACGATGCACTGGTCCTGGTGGTCCTCGTTGTGCTGTTGTTTGGTCTGTGGTGGTCCAGAATGGCACCACAGGCTCAATTAGCGGATTAATTTGAATATTTATGACGTTTTTTAACACCCGCTGCGAGGGAAATTTATGTGGGGAGCCAATTAGGCGATGTGGGATTCACATTTTCTTAAGCAAGTAACCTTACACCTCGACGAGACCACCAACATTTTTTTTATGTAAAAATTCCTCTATATATAATATATATTTTTTTAGCTTCTGTGCCACTGCTTACATACGAATAATAATATGCAACTTAACATGTAAAAGTTTAAGTTTAAAAGCGGTTGAAACTATTGCGGAAAGTCTGCAAACTGTGGTCTTTCTACGATGCCTAATTATGCAAAGACCATAGTGGAATAAATTAGTATAATACAATGATTCCATCTAATGACATCAGTCGATCGTCTATTGCCCATGGATGTTAATTGATTGAGAGAGATGATCACGAGTAGAGCAGATCCAGCACGTGCACGTCGTAAAGTAAATCCTGACGAGCAGCCGACGGGAAGCTGTATCCACTTAATCTAAGTTAATTTCGTTAATCGATCAACCGTGTATACATCTAGCCACCCACCGAGTGCCTGGGTGGCACGCAATTATTGCCAATTGCGCTATAGTGAAATTGAATTTCAACGAAACTGTAAAAACCCTCGGATATGTCACATGTGTTGGACAGTAAAGCAGTGAGCGGCCGCTCGAACACGGAGGTCTTGACCCTCAATAAAAATCAATTTGTTTATAGTCGTATCGACAGGCCACCGAGCGCAAATCACTTGTCATAATGGCAAATTATAAAAGATGCGTCCGTGATAGGCGTGGGACCAGATGGTATGGGAACCGAACCAACAAGCGCAGGTTAAGAAGTGTTAATTGCTCCAGATTGATATTGTGACGGAGCAGACAAGCTTGTATCAATTAGCGACAATTGGATTGCAAACAAAAATTTAAACGGTTGTATTTTATGTATATAAATAACATAAGTATATAGAATCTGGTAGACTTTCTTTCACAATCAAATCCACCGCGAGAAATTATTTTATAGCGACCTTAGAGCAAAGCGTCTCTGGGTTTCTGGCTAGTTAGACACTGGGAGACGTTTATTAGTTTACCGACAAGGAACGAAAGGAAGGCTCCGGGGTCTGAGAGAGTAGAAAAGTCGTGGAGACTCAAATCACACGTAGTAGCCTCGCTTCGTGGAATCGAATCAAAGGACCGTCTGTGTAAAAGGGACCAGTCGCTGTGGGCACGTCCAATGAACCGAATTAAAACGGGTGAAAATCGGAAAAATGATTTTTCCTCAAAAATCTTACTACGAGAAATACGTACCTGTACATCAACCATATTAAATAATCCTAATTGATCTATTAAAAATTGAATCAAGTATTGCTAATAATAAATTATATAAATAAAAATGTATGTATATAATATATTATATAATAATATCATATATACAGGCTAAAATATGTAAAATAATTTATTTTATATTGAAATTTAAATAAATAAATATCTGATAATAATATTTTATTGACATTGCGGTTACTTATGAATACGTACATATAAATAATATAACAAACCAAAATATTTTATATTTGTGTTTTTTATATTATGAAAAACAGACATTTAAAGTTTTGTGAAAATAAGCTATTAAGCTAAATAAATTATTAAAAAAAGAAAAAAAAACGAAACAATATTTTTTTTTATATACATGTAAGATATTCTCTATGAGCTCATGTAGTGCATAATAAGAGAATTTTTAATATCAATATAATATGTACAAATTTATTTTAATTGTAAATAAACCTAATCCCTAAATTTCTTGGTCTAAAATCTTATTTTGCCTAGAAAACATTAAATATATTTAATTTTTTAATTTTTATAATATTCTCTATGAGCTAGAATAGCTCAATATTAGAGATTTAAATTAATCATTACGTTATTCATCCGTGATATTAAAAAAATAGACCTAATCTGTGATGATCGATCGGAGTTATAATTATATATAATAATTAATAATTACGATCTTCCAAACATGATAGAAATTGAAAAACACTAAGCTCCATATAGAATTCGAACCATGGTCTTTTAGGTCAATAGTCAGCGACTTCACTCGTCTATCGTGCTGGTATTAAAAATGATTGTGTTTTTGTATATATATATATATGTATATATAATAACATCTACTTTTAATAAAATTTCAGAAAAATAAATAGATAATCATGTATTATATTTTATATCCTTTTGTGTGAAAATATTTAATATTTTATTTAATGGTTCTTTAAATATTAGTATTAAAAAGAGTTCAGAATTCAACAAGCCACTTTTTTCAGTTAAAGTACAATATATTTGGATCATTTTCTGCTTTTGATTGAATCATAATATCAAAAATATTCGTCCGTTTTTTAACTATTCGTTAATCGAATATTTTGTAAAACTGTAAGCTGTTAAAAATTAAGATTTTAAAATACTCCAAAAACCGATAAACCTTAGAAACACAGTTTATTATAGTACCAAATTTATCTTCTTATTTTTATGCTATTTATAGTAGCCACAACCATAACAAATAATAACCAACAAACAAAATAAAAAAATACTTTGTAATTGCCGAAATTCAAGAAATTATTCAAATTTTAGCTGCTGTGAATTTTCTCAACAGCTGGTTTTGATTTTTTTTTATCTTTTTTGAATCAATAAAAATAATTTTTAATTTTAAGTGTATCTATAATATTACGGTAATATTTTTTGAAAATATCAAAATAATTAAAATTAAACATTGTACAGTCTAAAGCTTTAAATTCATATCGTGTCTTATAGATCGGAATTAGTGATTATTGTAAAATTATAATTTTGAACGACATCGCAGATTAGGTTTTACTAGATTTTCCTAACCTGATGAATGAATAATTAAAATTAAATCTAGATTGTCAATAGTGATGAATATTGATTCTTAACTGTAATGTCTGTAATAATAGTTTATTTGATTATTGTAGGTTTGATGAACTGATTTACAGCTTTTGATTTCAGTCTTGTGTCTCACAACTTACTTAATGCTTACTGATTGTGTTTACTCCATTGTAACATACAAGCTAATGTCTTATGTTGCAACGAAAGATTTACAATAAAAACAAATATTATAGATTCAATTTTTCAATATGATACTCTTCGAGGGTTGAGAAATATTATTACGAATAAAAAATAAACCTTATTTAATACTCTAGATATAGTGTTTTATAAAAAAATACCTATATCTTTTGAGCCATTACTGATATTTAAAAATGAAAAAAAAACAGCAAATAAAAGTCGATTTATATCAAAGCACTATTGCAATGAGCATGATTGCCTTTTAAAAATATGCATATTGCCACTCTTCTGAGTCAATAAAACATCGAAAATTCTAACTATCCTATTAAACATACTATATGTTGTACTAATAATTGTAATGAACAACGTCTTATATTTATAAATCAAATATAAAACCATATAGATATTAACCAGTGGTGTCATTGATGCAAGCAAACTTCACAAAGTAATGACAATCAGAATTCTGATTTAAAAGACTAGTCTTAATCTCTTTTTAGTTTTATTTCAGAAGCATATCAGTTTAAATATGTGTTTATAATTTTATAATTCCTATTAATTTACTTTAGAAACACCATATAGAAAATCTTTTAAGAAATGGTTTGATTTAGATGTCACAATTGTTAGTTCAGTAAGGCTGTTAAATTAGTAAAACTACTCTTCCTTGATTTTTCATCTGATATGATTATAATAATATAATATTGGCGGCACAGTCATATCATCTTACATAAATATATAAAAATCTCATAATAGATAATTGGTTCACAATAAACATTTCACGTGTAATCCGGCGGGTTTAACGTCTCCGCCGAGGGACCCCGGGAGCAATCGCATTTTGCGGAATTACGTATCCTCGTTTCGCAAAGGATAATCGCAGACAAGGATGGGATGACAATCTGACGGTACTGAAAACATATTCGCTATCTTGTTCGTTCTCGTCGATGGCAAAAATCCCTACCGTGTATTAAACCTGGTTATTGGTTTGGTAAATATTTAATGCTGCACTTATTTGATGGAGGATTTGATGTCAAGCTGTAACTGTCTACGACCGAAAAGATTTGGCCGATACATGATATATATATGTATGTATGTTGCCTAAGAAAAAATAAAATATATATTTGCGCACATCTCGAACCGCACTGTAGCGAGCGCGTTGGATAGTGAATCAATATCGTTAATAGGAAGCAAAGATTAATTTACGGCTATCGTAGAAAGTTAATTAGCAAAGTGCCGACAAGCCTTTTGAGACTGATTACCAAATAAATTTTAATTGAACCAAAGACGAGGAGGTCTAATGCGCTTTATTTGGGAGGATACGATTTCGCAAGCTGACTCATTGGGCGCTTTTGGTTTCTCAATGAAAACAATTGGTCAAGACAATTAAAGATATATTTTTCCTCTGGTTAGAACACACGTATAATACAAATGTTTCGGGGCGAGCACGCGAAACGTCGATGATCATTTTATTTTAATTACTTTAACATCGTACAACACAATACTTCATCAGATTGTTATATACCAGGGATGGCAAACGTAAAACGGCTTTGTTTTACTCATAACAATATCTACAATATAATAAATATGTGTGATACTGTATATATATATATATAGATATATATCGAGAGGGGTCAAATTCCCGGGGCCCGTTCTCCATGAGGGGTCCGACTCTAGAAAAAATCATAACAAGAATATATATATATATATAAAAATAAAAACCGACCTCAAATTATGAATCTGAATGAAACTACAATTGTTTGAGATGTACCTATATACTGATGTATTTTAGGTATAAGTTCCTTTAGCCCTATTTATACAAATTATACAATAAATAAAAGAAGCGGAACATTGCCTTCAAAAGCACCTACTTTCTAGGTAGTACTTTCTCAATAAACATTATTATTTAAAGGGACAGATTGTAGTTTTTGACGCGGCTCCATTTGTGTTAAGATTTGTTTGCAAATTATTGTTCACTTTATTGCTTTTTGAACGTTAAAAAAATATTAGACATAAGAGGAAATATTCTACGAATGTAAGTTAGTAGCAGTAAATTTTGGTATTCGATCTGAATTTTCAGATCGAAAACCTAAGTAACAAGCAAAGAAATAACGAGAAATCAACAACAGTACCAGCAGAATTATATAAAAGTTATATTTTCATAGATTGTATTATCGGTAATTTGACAACCGGATTTAATGCAGCAAAATAAATAAATAATACATTCAGTTTCGTGTGGATATTCCTCAAAGAAAATCTAGAAAAAACGGTTTCGAATCAATCCCAAAAATATTTTTTAAAATATGTCATTTCGGTAAAATCATATCGGAATACATTTTCACCAATAGAAATATATTTTTACCAGTGAAAATATAAATTATCTGGCAGGTACTTCTTCTAACTTCTCTATATGTGGTAATATATATATTTACATAATTATCATTATTTATTTACATATGATGTATAAATTATTATTAGTTATTTTTTCACTAGTAAAGTTCTAATATATTTTCATCAGCAGATATATATTTTTAGTAGTGAAAATATAATATAACTAATAGGCGCTAATATGATGCTCAAAAATGTCTATGAAGCGCAATTTGACAGTTGCGAAACGTACATTTACTGTTCAAAAAAATAACCTAAAATGAATTATAGTTGTAGAACTTTCATTAGGTCAAGTCCAAAATTTGAAACTAAGTGAACTCATCTCTCAGGAGAAAATAAGTGGAAGAATAAGTACAAACAGACATCTCACATATTGCTCCACAGTTTATCTACATTTCGATATTACACTATGTTTTAAAAATCGATATTACTTTGGACTTCTAATATAAGAGGGCTGATTAAAGTATATTCAAAGCTAATTTTGGTCAATAAGAGAGCGCAAAAAACAATTAACCCTTCTCAGAAGTCAAAAATCCACGTCAAAAGCAATAAAATCGTGTCGACGTCGTCGCGGTGGAAACGCTCGGTAACGAGCGTTTCCACTGCGACGGCGACGGCACGATTTTATTGCTTTTGACGTGGATTTTTGACTTCTGAGAAGGGTTAATTGTTTTTTGCGCTCTCCTATTGAGCAAAATTTGGTTTAGATGTATTTTATTCGGTTTTCACTCGTAATTCTGCTATAAAAGTCTTAATATAAACGCTTGATAATCGAGCGTAGCAGTTTTTAAAGTTGCAGTGGGGTGGTATCGACAACCGGTCAATGCTCGGCGACTTTAAGCTGCGCGTATTAAAGTGCCCTAAAGAGTTGCGATCGCGACCTTTATTCTTGCCCGTTGCGGCCTCTTCATGTGCAAGCTATCTAGCTTCTCAACGAGCTCGCCAAACACAATGATTTTTGCGATAGCTATGAGTAAATTAAAAAATATATGGGATGGTTATCATAACTTTGTGCCATAACTGTTTTTTTATTTTAAATTATTTTCATAAATCTTTCATTGTATAATTATCGTTTATATACAATATAATAATTTTAACATAATAATTATCCAAAAATAGTTATTCTACTTAAAGGCTATCTCTATTACTTAACATACATCTTATGATGAACTTATGAATCACGTTCATTTTTGACTATATGTTTAGTAACGAATGCACGAAAATGTCAATTAATCAGTAACTTATAATCGTCATCTAATTTTTTCTACTCATGACAGAATATAATATAATATCGAAAACAACAATAAAAAAATCGCAACTCATGTACCAATATTTTGATTTAATAGTAACAAAAATCTGAAAAATCTGACATTGATAAGAAGCTTACTAAAAAAATGACAATACATAATAGCAAATCTTCTAATCACTTGAATGGAATTATAGATTCTTTTGTGTCATTAAAAAATTAACTTTTATACTTATATAACATTTTTCTATTAAACTATGATTCATATTAATTTATTTAATATATTTTGCTCCGTTATGTATTTGTATTATACATACACATTACACATCAGTGTGTATAACTCATACACAAACATACGCTGATTCCGTTTGAGCTTAACTAACCATGAAATCGCTTGTTTTGTTGATTGCATATGATTCAGGCCGCTTTTGGTACGATTCACGTGCGGAATTACGTAAAGGTTTCGTATCGCTCCAATCAGTGTTGAACGTCTTTTGATTCAAAGATATCGATGACGCGTCTAGATAATTTCCATGCATTATGCATACACATATTTAGATATATTACGCAACTGAATTCCACGATTGCTAATGTCTAGGATTAAATTACTTGGGATTTACCAACGCAAATCAGTTCATTAGTTGGCCGGCGACGATTCCACTCCTGGGAATGACCTAGGAGGCGCGCGGGGAAATCGGACCTTTGTCGTTATGCACACCCAGGGGTCGTCAACATTTTCCCACATTAAAATTCTCAGTGCAAAACCTTTGTATATTTCGCCACGCCTACAAAATGGAACTGATTCGCTCGGCACTGATAAGATAAGTCAAATGTATGAATCTTTGAAAGGGCGATGGTTGTAAATATGTATGTATGATACATAAAGAAAATTTATTATTATAAAATATTTATTTTCAACTCGTAAATAGAGCATAAAAATAGAACTATGAATAAAACGGATTAGTACCGTAATATAAAAGATTATCGAATAAGCGATTGAGATTTGATAAACGCAAATATTATTATTGTTTTGAATTAAATTTATATTTGTTATTACAATGAGATATTGCAATACTGATAATACTGGTATTGTGATGAAAATCAACCTTTGGTACTACCGGTAGTACTGAATATTTTTTTCTTCACAAATCCGTACATTTTATTTGTTGAAAAAGATATCTTAATGGCTTACAACTACCAAAATAACCATTACTATAATGTTTGAAATTAGAAGCGAAGAATAAAATAATTCTCATTGTAAGTAATCATCCTAAGTAGTGTTATCGGCGTAGGATATCAATGTAAAAAAATATTATTGAGTATAATATTTACATAAACATTTATAGCAAAATAAAATTGATGTTACTTTTAACATGAGTAGAACTATATACATATACGAGATATATTATATATATATTTTTAAAATAAAAATTATTACGATATTCTAAAATAAATATTAATTAAGATTATAGAAATAAATCACATAAATATGTTTACAATTTTCTAATAGGTTATTTCGAAAAAATCGTATTTAACTAACCAAATATAATAAGTAATATGGGAATATATTTCATTAAAATAAATAAAAAAGTAGTGCCTTGGCCTTTGGTTTAAAAATTTGTGAGGCACCTAGAAGCGGTCGATCAAGGACGATAATTTTTACACTCATTGTTCCAAAAGAAGAAAGATCTGTCGCCCGTATTTACAAAAAAGTTTTCCAACATTATAGTAAATGGGACAGAGACGTGTATGTACACAGTCGCTTAATTTTTTATTAGTACTTGTATACAACGCAATAAAAGAACAGCAAATAAAGAATTTTTAGAAGAACCTGAATGTAAAGAAGATTGTTGAAATGTTTCTTATTTTTTCAAACACAAAATATGCATTAACAGATATACGAATAGTTACTCATATATATCAGAACTTATTCGAAATTTTACCTGTTTGTATATCATATTTAAAAAAATATGAAGACGACATTTGTTACTACATCTATATTTAATCTATTCAAGGAAAATGTTCCGACTCTTAAATCTTTAATTTTTTTCGCAAAATTCGCAAGCATATATCAACATTCAGCAATATATTACAATATAAACTTAGCAATCTTTATTGCTTAAATCTTGTTGATTTATTCTAATGAAATATATTCATACATTACTCATTATATTTTGCCAGTTAGTGCGTCCCAGACAAGATAGAAATTTAAAAACACATATGGGATTCAAATACGGATTTGCTCCATTTTTCTTCTTGTAGAGATATCTGAAGATTTCACATTGAATTATTATTATATTATAATCACTACTTTCGATCTTTCAGACAAGATATAAATAAAAAAAACCATAGAGACGAGAAGGGATGCAATCTTTAGTTCATTTATGTTGGTTATTTAAGCTTAAAAGAAAATATAAAAAATTGCCGTCGATTTTCAAAGATATGCATAGAACGATATTTATCCTAAATACGTTTAATGTTTTCAATAAACTACAGTCATCAGAATACATAATTTAACCCTTTAAATGCTATGGTGTTTTTATAATTTATTCTGTAGAAAATTTAATCAGAAAAAAAAATCTAAAAACGATAAATTGGATTTTATTTTAAATAAAATTCAATGATCAATAGAAGTAAAAACAACGAAGAATAATTACATTTGCTAGAAGAATAATGAATCAAGTTGTAAAGAAGTAGAAGAACGGAGGAAATATTAGAACTAATGAAATTAAAAATAAATGAATTAGATAAAATACAATAATATTTATCGTATTTAAAAAAAAAAAAAAATAAGATTGAATAAATCGCAAGTGCAAAGAAATTTACAACAAAAACACGACAAAATAAAAAAATTAAAGTAACATTAGGAATAAATAAATAAGAAATTGACACTCTTGAAATACACAAGAGAAAATATTACTTAGCTTGAGTAAAAAAATGAGTGGACTATGTACATCAAATTATTATTTTGGGACCATAGAAAAGCCATAACAAATAAGAACAAAAATTAAATGGGACCGCACATATTAAAGTCTAAGGTAGAATATGCCATAAAAGTTCAAAAAACAATAAATCAACAAGACCAGCATGGCTTTAAAAAAATCTAAGCGAAAAAAGTTTAAATATCTTCATGAAAATATACTTCTCTTTGAAAGAATATCCTGCGAATTGTTACGATCAATATTTATTCCCTTACCAAAAAATATCAATTTAAGCATATGCGGCAATTTCAGACTTATCAACTTAATTAGTCACTCGCTGAAAATTCTATTAAAAATTATACATTGAAGAATTCACACACGATGCAAAGAAGCTAGCTTAGAAAAGACCATAAAATCGCTTCTCATGTGAGAAGCGATTTAATGCATGCAAACGCTACTTCAGAGATATTACAAAGGTAAACCTTTTTATATTTGCTTAATAGATTTTGAGAGAGCATATGATCGCGTAAAACATAATTGTCTTATAGAGGACCCAAGTTCCATCGGGCTAGATGACAGAGATGTAAGACTTCTCATAAATTTGTATTAGAAGCAATCGGCAATAAAAAGTATTAATGTAAGTCAAACTGAAAATATTCCAATACAGAGTGGTCATACAGAGATGTGCTATTTTTTCTATTCTTTTCAGTGTATAATCCGAAATCTTATTCATAGAATCACTCCAGAGACAAAAAGGAAGACAAATAACAATAATTGTTATGCTGATGACATGATAAAAATGTTTAAAAAAGATCCTACGAATAAGCATCGATTAAACAAAATTTGTAATTATAAGCGAGCTTTTCGTTGTCCCGGTAAGCTTATCATTAAACGGAGATAAAATTGGGAGGTAATATCTGGGTAGTTGGATAAATAATATAATGCAGCCCGACAAAGAGATTAAAGTCTATATAGAAATAACTAGAAGCTAGTTTATAAAATTAAAAGCTGGATTCACAAACAAGCACTTACATCTTCAGACCAGATTTAAATTCGTAAAGTGGTATGTCTGTTCAGTGCTATTATACGGATGCGAGACATGAACTTTAAAAATGATTACAATAAATAGACTGATAGTCTTCAATGACCGAATTCTTTTCAGGACATGACGCGATTGAGAACCTCAACCATTAATCGGAGGAATGTAGAGTACCTTTGACACATGATTTGATGTATGAAATATGACTTTTTCATACCATATAATAATAAAAATTAAATGTAAAAAGTGGATTGAAAGAAAGAGGTCTGACCGAAAAGGATACTAGAACAAAATTAGCAAAGTAGTCGCTATCGTCTGTAATCGGACATGACACTAGAAGAAGATAGATTTAGTATTACAATACTATTAGTATCGTGTAATTATATATTGTTAAATTAGATTTAAAGCTACACAGATGTTTCATACAAAATGATTTTCGAAAAAAAATCATGATGAAGACATTAAGTGGTTGTTTCTATCATTGAAATATTTTTTTCATTCCAACAGCAGGGGACCTAGGCTTATTTATTTTAAACAACTTTTTCTACAAATATTTTAGCATCAATAAAAATATTTAAAATAGCGCAAAAAAACCCTGAATAACAGTGTACATACATCACTTGCGTGTGATTACATATGGTCGCAGTATGAAAACTTTCCGCAATGCAAAGATTGCAAAAAAAATCACATTTACTCCTGCGAAGAAGAGCATGTGTGTAAAGTTCGCTTCATTCATGCCGTATAATTGTAACATGTGCGAAATAGTCATCGGCAAGATTTTTTGCGTAAGATTTTGCTCGTTCAGATGACAGTAACGGCGATAAATCTTGCTGTATGAAGAAACACGAAAAAAACAACCTATATATAAAATAAAGCAAGCACTTAAGAGCATACGCACCGAACACGTTTCATGAACGTTTATTAAATGAGTTTATTTATTTATTTTTTGCTCTTCTTTTTCGTGTTTCCGCCAGTGACATGTGAACGTTGTACACCTACGTGTACGCGTACAAGTAGATACAAGTACAGCGCGGATTCAAAGTTTGGATTAAATTTTTACAATCCATACCGTGTTTTTTCCGTGTACATAAAACGCGCGGGGATGGAAAAATTTAGCGCCAACCCTTTGTACGTGTACGAATCATAAAAACGTGCGCGAATCCAAAGGGTGGAAATTTAATTAAAATTGACAAAAAAATAATTAGCGCCGTTGTTTGCAGTTTTGATAGAAAAAAGTTTACAATAGCTGTATTTTCGTCCCAGAAGTGAAATTATTTTTGCCGGTTTTTTAGAATACAGATATTCTGATTTACGGTTATTTATAAATTATTAAATAACACTGCGAGTACGAATATAAAAGTTAAATCTATCAGGTACTATTTAGTTCTTCTATTTACTACTCAATATCATTTCCGGCGGAGAATGAAATTGCATATAAAACATTTAATATTAATTTAAATCTTTTAGATTTACTTAGAAATATTTATAATCATTAAATACATTATCTAAAACCTTTAAAGATTTATTAACTATATAAAATGTTAAAAAAATAGAATTTTAAATATTTGTACTAAATCAAACTAATAATATTTTTACTACTATACTTAAATTTCGTAAACTAAACAATATAAGTAAAATTAGATCAAAAATAAACTACAAATGTTATCAAACAACATATTTAGGTACTTCAAATTTTTCGATAAAAAACTGCTATTAAAGTATATATTATTTTCAACTAAATTTGAGACATTGAAATATATCATCGCCACTTAAGTTTATCTAGAAAACATATAAAAGTATTAAAAATATACATATTTTTTGTAAATAGTAAAATATAAGAAGATTGAAATAAAAATTTTACTAATCGGAAAATTATTACCCTTAACTACTTTTATGTCAAAAATTATATTGACTACATTTTTAAATCCAAAAAATGCATAAATTTATTTATAAATTAGTAAATTTGCATTCAAATAATAAGAAAATAACATTCAAGATTAATTTGTGCACAATTTTTATAAATTACCGCAATTAATTGTAAATTTAATAATTGTATGAAAAAATATTTTAAAGATAATCCATTAAAATATTTTTCCCACTATATTTATTCATCATATATTACCACGATTAATTATAAATTTATATATTTATAAATAAATTTAAAATTCTTATAGCTGCTTAATTTTATTAAGCTAATATTTATGGGTATACGAATTCGTAAATATGCACTTAAATAGAAAAATTTAAGAGAAATTTGATTTAGATAATTAAAAAAAACTGTGATTAATCGTGAATTTAAAACTGTCTACTACATAAATTAATATATGATATATAAATTTATTTTAAATACTAAATTCTATAAAGCTAACATTTCAGTATTTACACGTTGATAATTATTTATGCATTCAGATGAAATCGTATTATTAAATATAATGAATTTTAAAAAACTGCATCAATCTGGCTTTTTTACCTTCAATTGCTTCTACAAATTCATATTATTTTGAATAGAAGAATATTTTGGTTACTTATTTTTATCGATAGTAAATTTATTATCAACAACTAATTTTACGAATTAAAAATATATTACGTTATTTTGATTACTTAATTTCATAGAACTAACATATAAACATTTTTGAGTTTGTAAAAAATGCATTCAGATGCAAAAAATACAAATTGGAAAAAAATGTTCACTCAGCTTAGAAGTTAGTAAATATGCAGATTTATAAGAAAAGTTAAATATAACTAATAAAAATATTTTGCTCACTGTATTTTATCTAACATATAAGCATTTATAATATTGGAAATTAATCTATATACTTAATTTAGTATATATGTACATAAAACAAATATAATAAAAAATGCGTAAATTTTTATATAGAATATTAAAGAGAAATTCAATTGTGAAAGTTAAAAAAACTGGGAATAATCGTTAATTTATTATTACAATAAACTATAATACAATAAATCAGAATATTTTACCCACAATTTCAAAAATCGTATATATTTATAAAAACTACAAAATAGAACATTCAAGATAAATTTAAAAAAATGTCATTAGTCGTAAATTTGTCAATTAAAATATTACAAATTTGTAATACATAAAATAAAAGTTTATTTCTAAATTTGTATTAAAATAGTAAAAAACAATATTCATGATTAGCTTTTAATTTTTTTAAATTACCGCAATTAATTGTAAATTTATTTATTTTATTGAAAAATATTTTAAAGCTAATCCATCAACATATTTCCCAACTATATTTTATCTAACATATATGATATTTTCAAGTTTGTTAATATGCTATAGCTTTTGACAAGTTCGTAAATATGCATTTATATGCATAATAAAAAAACTTTACCCAAAGTAGATTTTTTTTTACTTTATCAGTTAATTTAACCAGCATTTAGATATTTATCTGAATAGAGAAATATGAGATTGAAAGTATATTTGATAATAAATATTATAAAAATTATGATTGATCAGAGATAACCTACAAATTAGGGAAACCTGTCAATTTATCATGGATTTGTAATAAAATTAAATAATTATTGATATTTTAATTAATATGACTGCTTCATATAAAAATCATATAATTTTACTTTTATAAATTCACAATATTTTAATATAGTTTGCTATCTAATTAAATCTATCTATAATCCCATATAAATGGGATAAATTGAGGTATTAAATTGAGGTATTAAAAACTGAGATTAATCGTAAATTCATTACCTTAAATTGCTTTTACAAATTTAAAATATTTAAAATTTATTTGACTATCTAATTTAATTTAAATAACAAATATATTTATGATTTAGTAAATATGCATTAAAATTTTACTTAGAAAGACAATAATCAATAATGACACAATAGAAATTTAGTTTTATAAATCTGATCTTTCAACTGCCATTATAAATTTATAAAATTTCATCAATCTAGCAAACAAATATTGGTAATTATACCTAACACAATACTTTAACATAAATGAAAAATAGAGAAGCGAAGAGAAATCTTAATAATAATAAACTGTGATTAACTATAAATTTATAACCATTAGCTGCTTTTACAAATGATTCATATTGATCAAATTAATATTGCCTAACTAACATATAAGTTTAATTAGTTTTAAATATGCATTCAAATTTTACCAAGAAAATTAAAACACTTAATCAAATAAAACCCGCAAAATTTTAAATTGTCTATTTTGGCATTTGAAAAAGATTGAAATTAAGTGATAAAATATTTAAGATCCAAAACAGTTTAAAACCAACTTTATTATGTTATTAATATGTCTAATATATCTAAAAAGGGAGAATACATTTTTTTTAATATATACGATTTATAAATATATTACCAAGAATATATAGGCAAACTTTTGAATAAACATATTACAACCAAATTTGTTCTGAAAAAGTATATAAATTGCGAGTTTAAATGTATCCTAAATACTTGAGAATTACTTCATATACTATTTACTAACAATACTTTTAACATATATTCAAAACTTTGATATTTAAAATATGTTTTTATTAAATAAAAATAAATTTAGTGGAACTGAGCAAAGTACAATAAAAGTATACTTTAATTTGGGGCATTAATACATTTTTTTATTAAAAAATGCAAATTAGCTATATGTTACTAACATACATATATAAAGTTTTACACTACTTTTTATCGATCAATTATTTGTTTATTATTACTTTGAATAAACATGTCAACGTAAATACGTTTTTCATAAACATAAATAAAGAATGCAACATACCGTTCGCTTTCGGCGTGACTACCCTGAAGGCGCTGGACCCCGGAGGTCTCGGAGATCCGACCCTGGACAACAGGGCCGGCGCTGAGCTCAAGATTCCCGAATGCACCGGCGCCCTGGGCGCCTCCGACGCCATGCTCCTGGCGCCTTTCATCCCCACGGAAAAGTCCAAAGGCATCGGCGGCATTGAGCTCACTTCCATTGTCATGATGTCACTATCGAGTCATAGGTGCCAAATGCTAAAGTCACTTTTTGAAACAAACGTTCGTTATCACCGATGTTGTTTACTGTGCGGTCCGCGAGTCGTCTCGTGTCCCGGGGCACATGTCGGTGTCCCGAGGGCGAATGTCACGCGGCCGGGCTCGCCCCACTCTCGCACCGGTCGCCCCGCACCCCCTACCTAACTGATAACGAATTGTGCAAGCGATTTAGGGGCGTATGTCTAATAGCAATAGAGTCGCGATTGGCTTGAGAGGGTGGCGAAGGAGGCGCGGTCTCGGAGAGAGACCGCCCACCGACTCTAGTGCTGGCGGTTGACTTTTTGAATTCAGATCTGTTTTTTTTTGATGTTGCAAAATAATTATTTTTTGGCTAAAATTAAAATTTAATAATATCTCTTATGCTTTCAAAATACAATGATTATGAATCAAGTAGTATTGAATAATTAAAAATAAAAAATGGTTAAGGATTTTTTTTTTATAAAAAGACTAATTTTCAGAAATTAAAAAAAAGTTTAAAAAAATTAAATGTAAATTTATCAGTCATATAGAAACTATACTCTGCTATCATATATTCTTCCCATGCCATTATTTAGTTTATTAAAATGTGTTGTAACAATGGAATGCAAAATTAACGATAAATCGGTAATTTTAGAAGTATTAAAATGTGATTATATTTATTAGACAAAAAAAATATTCAAGTTATTTTCTTACCGAAAAATAATTGAAGTGAGTCCTTAAAACCATAACACGTCTAACGAGTCATCATTTAGGCTGGATCTAATTTTAGTGCTGATTACTTCTGTTGAAGAGAAATCTCTTTCTGATTCTACACTATTTGCCTGAATTGTTGCAAGATATTTAAATGATAATTATAAACATATTTCCTAATTTTTCCTTATTGAAATATAATTATTATCCATCACGAGAATCAGATTTATGATAAAAATAGAAAATCATTTACCTTCTTATTACGTTGTCTACCAAAGATACATGATTAGCAATTGTCGATTTCACTGCATCAATAACTTGCACATTTTTATTTTGAATCACTCCATTTGTATTACCTTGATTTGTTTCATAATTAAATTTTACTATGTATTACAAATTATTAACAGTACAATATGATTACAAGGATTACATAATATATATTTTACCTTATTGATGAGTGAAAAATAAAACGAATTAAATAGTTAAATTTCAAGGTCGGACAGTCTAATTTACACGTATATAACATAAGAATGTAATACTATTTGTATATAAATAAATGAATCTAATAAAATATATTTTTAAACCTCGTAATTATATAGTACTGTTAAAATGGCATTTTATATATATTTTTTAATATTGTAATATAATTTCCTGAATAAATAATAATTAGGTATACGAATATACGAGTTAACCCTTTCTATGCTACAAATAAATATAAAACTTAGCCACTGTTGTGACATATTTTTTGAAATATTTAATTAGGCATTAAAACTTATTAAAAATATCTACTTATAATATTTACTTGATAATTAGTCGTATTTTATTTGTTGCTCAGTGTTGCCATATAGTGATTTCCAGTCCAAGGCAAAAGCAATAATATCACTGCAACGCGGTGAAAACGTTCGATTATCAAGTGTTTATATTAAGACTTTTTATAATAATATTACGAGTGAGAATTTAATAAAGCACATATAAACCGAATTTTGCTCAATATGAGAGCGCAAAAAACAATTATTCCTTCTCAGAAGTCAAAAATCCACGTCAAAAGCAATAAAATCGTGCCGTCGCCGTCGCAGTGGAAACGCTCGTTACCGATGCGATGTCTGTTTGTACTTATTCTTCCGCTTATTTTCCCCTGGGAGATGAGTTGACTTAGTTTGTATTTTGGACGTGAACTAATAAAAGTTCTAAAGGTCGTTTCGCAACTGTCAAATTTAGTTTCATAGATATTTTAGAGCAGCATTTTATCAGTTAAATTTAATTTTCGCTGGTAGATATATATATCTACCGGTGAAAATGTATTTGGAATTTAGTAGTGAAAATATAACTTTACCAAAATTACTACATTTAGAAAAGTTGAAATCATATAATTTCACAAGCACCTGCCAAATAATTTATATTTTCATCGATAAAAATATATATCTACTAGTGTAAATATGTTAAGATATGATTTTACTGAAATGACGTATTTAAAAAAATATTTTTAATAGTATAAGAAGTGTAGTGTTTTATTATGTTTGAGCAGCAAACATGTTTCTTGTAATATATAATTATGACACTGTTTTTAATTTTTAAAATTCGTTCGTATTTGATTTGATTAGCTTACCTATATTTAGTAATCTGCGAAAGAATATTATGCGAATTTCAGTATTTTGAATTAAAAATATACTTATCGGTATTTCGATAAAAAAATGAAATGTATTTAGATTGATTTGAAAGCTCTCTCAAATCCAAAATTAACTAATTCAGTATGCACATTTGTATATTATTAAAATATATTAAAAACAATATCCTTTAATAAAAAGTTTATTTCTATAATATAATTAATTTTACTAATTGATATACATGTTTTTATGTTAACAATTTTATTATTAGCCAAAGTATAATAAAAATTAAATTAAATTAATAAAACTGAAAAACCTTATACAGTAATTTGAAATCCTTATGAGGATCCCTGGGGTACATCATGAGATTAGTATAATATAAATATAGTTAAAGAATATTATACTTTTACTAAATAAAATAAAATTTATCACTATTAATGATTAGATCATAATATAGATATTTATAATTTAGAAATAGTTCATAATATAAAAATAGTAATTACAGAGAAAAAAATATTAAAGAACATTAATAAATTACGTAATAAAAAAGGCACATATATTATCTATAATGAAAATTATGTAAATTGTAAATAAAAAAACAAACAAGTTAAAACATAAGTAAATCGCCCTACTTTAATTATTATGCAATATTATTGATATATGCTTAATGAAACAAATAAGAATTAATTAAATAGATTTAATACTAAAATAGAGATAATTTAAGATTAAAAATGTTGTACAGATGTGTGAATTAATATAATAGTATAGTATTCCTAGGATAATCCTAGGATTTAAACGAAATTTCTTATATATAAAAACAAAAACATTCATAATCAATTGTTGCAATTACAAGATTTGCATTTTTTAGGCTGATTGCAAAAATATACATTTATTGTATGATATAAGAGATTCTGCGTTCTTAAACATTTCTCTAAAGTGAATCAATAGCTTATTCTGTAGATTTCTGCTTATTTATAATTTGATATATCAGTAAGTTTATTTTAAAATATAGTATTTATATGAAAATTTTTAGGTATAAAATATATATGTTTGTAGCAATATCTGTATATGTTTTTTGCTATAAAATATATGTGATTGATTTACTTTCTCAATATTTTCCAAAAAATACAATGTGAAGTTTATTTTATTGAGAAATAAACTATGTATCTATAATAAATATATACATAAAGCAAATAAAAATAGTGAATTTTTTGGTTTCTTGACATATTCTTTAATGTTTTTACTTGTATTAAATAAATAAAAATATTGAAAAATTAAAAAAATAAAATATGTCGATAATTTAATTTTTTTATATATAAATTAATTATATTTGTATTTTATTTATATTTTAAGAGCAATTTATCTAATAAAATATTTTTTTATAAATGCCGATTTTATTGAAAAAAATTATTATAAAACATTTATTAAGAAATTAATAAATTTTACAATTTTTCGAGAATTTACATATAAAAAATCTTATTAATTTCAAATAAAATTTACGTCTTACTGTGCAAATGTATTTTGAAATAAAACATAAATACACTATATGGATTAAATTGCACTCAATGAATACTAATAATAAACGATTTTTAAATATACAACAATATTTTTAGTCTAGAAATAATTTAATATATTTAAAAAAATGGGATAAAATTATTGTGGACCCATCTGTATATTTTAACGTATTTTATAATGAAGAATAATAATAATTTTTCAGATTTTTCACCTTATTTAACATACTTTAATAATAAAATATTTTCTATTTCTACTTTCTCTTGTGGATGTATGTTTAATAATATTGCTTTTTTTTCAAAATATAAAGCTATATAACTTATTTTTAAACTGGTTTATTATAATTAATTCTAAATTTCTTTTCTAGATACATTTATATACTGATCAGTGAATTTATTATGTACTACGAAAAATCATATATTTATAGTTGTCAGTTAAAGTTACTTATTATTTTCTTTTTTAAAGCTTACATAGCAACAACATTTTATTAGAACATGTTTTATAAAGTAAATGTTTAATAATATAAAAAATAAACTAGTAGTATCTCTAATAATTCAATTGCTGAATAATCGTGTATTTTATTATCCGTATTTATTACTTTAAATCGTATCTCAAAAGCATTTTTATCTTTAACTTTAATATTGTTTTGAAACATACAATCTACTTTTATTAAACCAATAATTGAAAATAATTTTAATAAATCTATGCAATATTTTTTTAAACTATATATTAGATTATAATGTAAAGTATATTATAAAGTAATAATAAATATTTCTGTAAACATAAGCTAATACTATGAAAGAATGGAATCTTAAAGTTTTGTCTGATGAATAAATCTGTGCATCTCATTGGGTATTGTGCAATTATTGGGTGCCTATATCACCCAGCGCCGCCCCTTTATTAACCCATCTCTGTCTAATCGAGTGATAAGCTCTTCGCTCTTAATGAAAAGACTGCGCTTATAAAACACTTGTTGGGGTGGAAATTTGTATTTTTATTAAACGCGAAAAGGATTATTTATAACCATATGCATTATTATATAACTACATTTAATTAAAATTAAATTGAATATTATATATATTATAGTTAAAAAAATATAATTATAATAAATTAATAAACCTTTTATTATACTTGTAGCAATTATTCTTTGATAAGAATACACCTGGGAGAACACTTTAAAAATTATTCATATCACGAATCCTCGTCAGATGCTTATTAGCGCAAAGCTTCCAAACACAGAGCACAAAAGCCGATTATATCATCACACTTTCCATTTTTCATACGTAATCCATCCATAATCCTCTAGGAAAAATCCCATTCTCTGAAGCGATTTCTCTCCGGCGCTCGGCGCACAATGATTACCATACAAAAGGTTTTTATGAAATAATCCAGGGGAACGGATAACAAATCATCTTTCTTTTGCAAGGGATGCGCTGAATTAGAATTATTAACATATTTTCCGTATTTAAAATTTATCAAAAAATAACCCTCTTATGGGGGAAAACATAGACAAAAATGTACTGTAGGAAAACGTCGGCTAATTAAGCCGGACTAGGTTGCCTCGAATGTAAATATATAAAGTCACGCTTTATTTAACGTCTTCTCGCACTCGCGGCCCTATAATTTGCCGTCTAACAAAGGGTTTTAGTCC
Organism: Plectrocnemia conspersa; assembly: GCF_051122295.1. Lineage (NCBI taxonomy): Eukaryota > Metazoa > Arthropoda > Insecta > Trichoptera > Polycentropodidae > Plectrocnemia > Plectrocnemia conspersa. Next base: position 20,103,627 of record NW_028277168.1, read on the forward strand.
CTCTATAGAAATTCAAAAGACAAGTATCACAAAAGGTAGATTATCAAATTACCCATTGTTAAATTCGACCCCCTCGCCCCACAACCAATGTTAGACTATCACGACGATGTGGCATCGGTTATACAAACCGTTCGAACAAAACATTACAATGACGTATATAAATAGAAATGTGCAAATTGCAGGGGCGCACTTTAATTGAAACTCTATGAACAAATATTTTATATTGATCTTTTTCACAGAATGCTAAACTTTTTACACCTGTTTAAGTAACAAACAGTTACATAACGGTAAGAGTAGTCAAGTTTTAAATTACAGCTTAGTTTAAAATTATAATATATATTAACTCGGAATATTTTTTATGTTAATGACCTAAAAGCGTTTTAGAGTATTTGCACAAATTCGGATTCACTTTCTTTACAGAAGGACCTGGAGTTGCTGTGGAGATGGTCGATCGACAATTGACTACCTTTCAGCATCGCCAAAAGTCACATTGTCACATTTTACAGATCCCTTGCCTGGCAGAATTTTCTTACAGCTATTGTTGATAACTTGAGTGACGTTCAAAGTAAAGGATAGAGATTTTCTATACACGTCGTCAATGTTTGCGATATGGCTTTAAGCATGCTCGGCTTCGTTATGCGGAACGCGTGTCACTTAAATAATTTATTGACTATTCGCGGACTGTAGGGAACTGCTCACCCGGCCATCACAAGCTGGGTGCCCACCCGAAGGGTTGGACTCGTGAGGCCTTGGCACGCAATGGATAACACGTAGTTAAACTTCTGTCTGAAATCCGAGTAAAGCGAAATACTTCTTGTTACTGGAGAAGAATCAAAGATTTTTATGAGATATCTCTACAAGAGAGAGTATGTGTCGTATCCGTATTTGTATCCTACTGCATTTTTGCTAACAGGGTTACGAATCAATTTATTGCGTTCAATAAATAACTTTTAAAAATTGCTAAGGGGGTAGGTCGACAACCCGTCAATGATTTTAGAGTCGTGATCGCGTCCCTTATTCTTCCTCGTTGCGGCCAAGATATCAACGCTTGAGAACACTCCTATTGAACGAGACGTCCAGCTTCTTAACAAGCAAATACAAGGAAGTTTTTGGTAATAGCTGTGAGGAGCTGAAAAAATGTATGAGATGGTACTAATCTATCTTAGGTGTACCCCATATCTGTTTTCTAAATTATTGTTTTTATAATAGCCATCATGAAGCAATGAGAAAGCTTGTATGGCTAAGATTATTTGATTTATAATAAAAAAATCAATGTTTTACTATTTATATAAAAACAAATTTATCTATGAAAATATAATACTATGGGACAATTTTAAGCCAAAATTTGTGTGTTATTTATTTTTTATTTGGCCATAATATAATTAACTTCTTTTAAATGTAGCCATAATTATTTTAACTGTTACTTATAAGATGTAGATAAATAAAATTAAAACTATTTAAGTAGTATTTTTAATATTAAAAATGTAATAATATGTTACCATACGATAATAATATATATTGGTTAAAGGCCTCACCTAATCTAAACAAGCTGACAAAAATTATTTGTGTTATGGCTATATAAATCAACTTATTCTAACCTAACAGATAATATAATTAATATATTAAATATCATCGGTTTGTAATAAGTAATTGGATAAAAAAATTATAAAGACACATTATTTTACTACTCATTATAGTAATAAATAATACAAATTTAAGACTCGAATAGCATAGTTTTCTGAATAAATAAAAACATATAACAAAGCAATTTTACATAATCTTAACTTTTTATTTATATGAATAAATAAATCAATGAAATCAAATTAAGCGTATTTATATTTTTTCCCCCATAAATAATTTAGTTATATTTAAAATGTTTTAAAAGTATATTTAGCTGTATGTAATAGCAGTGGCGTAGCTAGAAGTGGGGTGAGGTGGACCACCCCAGGCGGCACTTGCTTGGTGGCGGCATTTTCGCGACGGAAGGACTGTTCGCGTAGTGTGGTTTTAAACTGAATGCACTAAAAATATATATCAACGAATAGCTAAGAGCTAAATAGAACACGTGAAAACAAAAAAATGCTGCTTTTTATATATATTTTATTTATTAAAGTGCCGACATAATAGATAAAAATATTTCAAGACCAAGTATATTTACTTTTTAAAATTAAGATAGAGATTTTAAGTCTATAAAAGCCTTTAATATATTTTAAGTCTCAATTTCAACACCATTAATAATTAATAAAATAAAATTTTAATAAAACAATATTCTTGATCCATCGATAATTAAACGATAAAACGATTTTTTATTATTATTTTTAAGTGAATTGCTTAGAAATAATGGATGACGTTCCATTACATTATTTATCAAATGCGTCTCTTCTACAATACATGATTTTAATTTACGATACCTGTTTGCTTTTTTGTACCGACATTTCTATAAACAACAACTTTATCTAAAGTTTCAAACAAAACGAACTTGGCACAGAATTGATACTTATATATATATATTTTTTTAATATAATATAGCATTTGTAGTTTGACTTTAAATTTAAAAAAATACTAAGCACTATTTAATATTTAGTTTTCTCTAGCTAAAAATGCTTGCTTGGTGGTCTCTTAAATTAGCAAATCCATGTTTTTGCAAATAAACAATTATAATCCTACACAGGCCCATATATGACCGTTATCTGCCGACCAAATTAAGCATATGCCGTATATAAGATGGAGGATTAGCGGTTACGCGTTGATATATTTACGGTCCCAGTTTGATTTAGTGTCCTCGTCAATGTGCGGTACGAGGTTCAAAACGGCGGTTATGTTTAATTAAACTAAAACGCAAGATATATGACAATGTCTGATATACATACTATTTATTCACCACTTTTGGATTCATATCTTGTTCCGAAAATCATACGATGAATCACGTGCCTAAAATCAACAATAAAAATATTCTACGATTAGATAAGTGTCAAATATACAATGCAATAATAAAACATTTATTTGTGTATTGTTTTACGGTTTATTTTGAATATTTTTCAATAAGATACTTAATGTGTAATGATTACTTTAGTGCAATAAAGCTTAATACATAATCATTATATAGTTGTTAAATTTCATATCTTCAGATATTTTATAATATGAGTGGTAATAAATCGTATAAAAGATTTGTTATCACAATATCATGTAAGGATTATTGTAATCTTTATGTTGTATAATACATATTTATATTTACAAATTAATCATATTATTACAATAACTAAATAGTTTTAATTTGAATAAATCAATATTTATATGTATATATATGTATATCTATACCCAAACAACAAACTTTCATTCCGTCAATCCTCAGTTTATCTCAGTAACATTCTGTTGGAGCATATGGCGTTTTATTGGACCGCCATAAATCACATTCGGTTTGATAAAACGTACAAACAGACCGACAGAGTTGTATGGTTTAAATATACGCATGATCCGAAATCCTAAATATAAGTCCTGATAACATAATGTACGAGCAATATAAAGATTGTGGCATAGCTTTCAAAAATAATAACATAATTTCCAAAATGTCAATAATGTTTTTTTTTAATTCCTAGATATATTTATTTAATTTGTGATAGATAATGACTGACAGCTTAGCACCATACACATGCACACTTCTATAAAATCAGTTGCTCAAATATCGGAGAGAGTTTGTTTAATAATTTCATTTTTAAATTATATTAGTAATTATGTAGGTACCAAAAAATTTCGACATATTTTTATAATATACTGAAGCTTTATAAGTGATATTGATTGTATATATGAAATTAATATTTTACCATATTTTTAAATGTATTATATTTGTATTCTAACAAAGAGCTTAATATTTCTCAAGCACTCTTTTTACCAAGTTAGTATCTGTATATTATAATGGCGATTTTATGGCTTTGAATTAGAAAAAATATCCCATGCATATGATAAAAAACATCTGCTATGTAAAATAATCATTTATAAAATCTTTTCTATTTCAATTTTCCAGGAGTAAGTTTTTTTATATTACAGAAAAAGTGCAGCTTCTTTCTTTACTGTTAGTAAACGCTTTAATATTAAACGTAGTTCTGTGAGAACCATTTCTAAGTTTTAGAACTTTTATTATGTCCAGTCCAAAATAAAAACTAAGCCAACTCATTTCTTAGGAGAAAATAAGTAGAAGAATAAGTACATACAGACATCTCACATATTGCTCCACAGTTTGTCTACATTTCGATATTACACTATGTTTTAAAAATAGGATAGCTATCCTTGTCAAGATTATTATAGATTTATAATATAAGAGAGCTGATCAAAGTATATTCAAAGCGAATTTTGGTCAATAGGAGAGCGCAAAAACAATTATCACTTCTCAGAAGGCAAAAATTCACGTCAAAAGCAATAAAATCGTGTCGACGTCGTCGCGGTGGAAACGCTCGGTAACGAGCGTTTCCACTGCGACGGCGACGGCACGATTTTATTGCTTTTGACGTGGATTTTTGACTTCTGAGAAGAGATAATTGTTTTTTGCGCTCTCCTATTGGTCAAAATTCGGTTTAGATGTGCTTTATTCGATTCTCACACGTAATATTGTTATAAAATATCTTAATTGGAACGCTTGATAATCGAGCGTTTTCACCGCGATGGCACGATTTCATTGCTTTTGACCTGGACTGGAAATTTACTATATGGCAACTCTGAGCAGCAAATAAAATATGACTTATTATCTGATAAATATTATAAGTACATAATTCTAATAATTTTTAATGCATATTTAAAATATTTTGCATATAATATTATTTCAGAAAATATTATATGTCGTAACGGTGGCTAATTTTTATATTAATTTGCAGCTTAAAAAGGGAACTCGTACCTATTCTTATTTATTCAAGAAATTATATTTGACGTTAAAAAAAATAAAAAATGCTATTTTTGTTATTAGATCGGAAATCATTGTTTTCCCAGGGCCCGGGTTCACTCTTGGCGGCCCTATTCACCAGAGCTGTCTTGAACCAACATTATAAAAGATAAGACCTATATGCCATTGAATGGAAACATCAGCATATTGTCCAGTATTATGACAGGAACACATCGTGACAGATCCCATCTGCTTTACAAAATCACAGCCGACAATAATACAACTCTTAAACTTTCAAGTCTTTACATATATTTTAATTTATATATAAAATAAACTGTTACAAAAAAACCAGGCGTTTTTTTTATAATCAGATAAAATATTTCAATGTGTTCAATACTAGTAAAAGTTATTATGTAACGAATTATTTTGTAGTAGTACATGTATGGAATCCTTTTTACATTGAAAAGCAAATATTGTTACAAATGATCATCGCAAATATCATTGGCCTATATAATAACGATATTAAGCATAGCTCACTCAACAAAGCACCCCTAAGCCGTCGTTTTGTGGGGGATAAATAAATATTGCGGCACCCCCGCGGGCGGGAGCTGCGCCCCCGGGGGGCGCGGACCCCCTTTCACGGTAGACTTGCCTCGCCGCGTATGTCGCCTAAACACTGTGGCAATTGATAACTGAAACAAAAAAGGGGTGACATAACGACCCTTTCGAAACGCGGATATTGTGAATTAGCTGGGGCGAATCCCTGAGCCGGGGGGTTGAAAACGTCTGGCAAAGAAGGTACGAAAACGTTCCACGAAGATTTCTTCCTTGTCATTAATTTTTATTTTCGTTGCGTACACATGACGGTATGTGCAATACTTTATATCGAATGGGGTTGTTTTTTCTTAAGGTGCAAAGTATGCGGTGGGGGCAATGGGGCGGCGAATTATTCAATCAAAATTTTAGTATATTAATCTATAACAGAAAAAATTATATTGATTTTTTTAATTTTGCTATACAAATCGTAAATATTTAATGTCAGCATATTCAATCTAATTTTTAAAGAAAATATTTAAATTGCCTTTACAGATCGACCGGAAATTCTATTTTAGTTCAAGCTGAAATATACACTTAATTTAATAAAAATAAATTTAATTTTATTTAATATTAGACGCTGTAAAGTATATATTACGTTTATACTAGTACGGAAAATCTATAGAAACAATCTAGCATTTCTTTATATTGAAATAAATACTGACACATCACCATATTATCTGCAAAATTCCAATCAATGTATTCAAGGCATAGTAAATTTTATTCAGCCTCCACGCGATGCCATACTGGCTAGTTAGTTGCAAAGCTATCTTTGCTTTAGTATTCTAAAATCAAAAAGTGAACCATGGAGCTATTATAGCATCAGTCAGTTAACAATGAATCTCGTCTGAATGAGCATATTTACATCTTTCTTTTATGATACGTTTTTTCTTTGGTTTTGCCTATGAATTCTGTGTCATCGACATATCGAATTCGTATACTATGTATTTAGATACCGTAAAACAATATAAAATACACACAAATGTATATTATGGATATTGGATACGTAGAATGCGGCAGTAAATTAACTAATTCCGTGTCATCGTGATTAATCGATAATGAAAAAAGCGATTCGTTTCGTGTTTATTGCGCGCTTCATTGGTTGTTAATTTCCACAGTGGTGTGACTCATGCACACAAATTTGTGGAGACTGACTGCTTTTTTACCGCCCGTTTTTTTATGATGAGAGATTTTTATCTAAATTTTGTTTAATTTAACTTGTGGCGCTGAGCTTTCGAAGGGCCCGCATCCTAACAAATGTCGCGCCCGTAAGTACTTCTGCTCAATCACTCGTTATAGACAGATCTTTTGGTGGGTCCATGATCGTTTATCTATCATTTTTATGGACAATAAAATATACATAAAATAAATATTACGTTTAGCAACACATAAATTGACATTCTTAATCACATTTTGATAAAGAATAAATTCACTTTATAGAAAAACAGTTTGTATTACAGTTTGTAATTACATAATTTATAAATTAATATTAACAATAAAAATATAAAAATTAACAAATAAAATCCATATATTTTAAAAAGGATGTTTTAAATGCATACTTTATAGTTTAATCATATTCTAGCGCCTAATTTTATTATGATTGTATACATATACTCTTCAAGTACGCATAAAAATGTATGTTAATATAAAAAAAAGATTTGAAGTTTAAAAAATAGTTTGAGATTTCGTTTGATATAGCGAATAAGTCATTTTTATTAAAAAAAATATTATGATAAGAATTTTTAACCCTTTCATTTTTGCGTGCCATTTCGAAATTCGTTAATATGTGGGGAGCACCTGCTCATGCCATATTTAAAAAAATAATATAGCTCAATAAATTCAAGTGATTTACAGCCTTAAATCATATTAAATAATCATTTTATTAGGCTTAAAGGTTTATGGAACATTTGGATGCTCAATGAGTCCTATCGATTTTCTTGATGACTTTTATGAAGCTATCGGCGGTGAAAGTGTTAATAAGACATACATATAAATATTATGTTAAATCGATGGTAACATAGTATCTGAGGCTCTCTTATGACAAAGATTAAGAAAACAAATTTATGGCAGAAATCAATGAAAAAGAAGCAAGTGTTTTAATGGCAGTAGTATTTTTTTAATAATAGTCAAAGCAACTTTGAACGATTCATTACAAACTTATAACTACAGATGAAGACCCTTGAAGAATAAATGCATCTTGAAAATTAAAAATGTCAAGATATTCAGGTCTAGAGATATCACACGCAGAGCTAAAAACGCAGTTGAAAACATTATGTATTCTATCTGCTGCTTGCTTGTTGTTAGTCGAAGAAGAAGAAACTGTATTTACCAAATATCACACAATCACTCAAATCATGGATAGATAAGGGTTTAAAGTGTAATGTAGTGTTGAGGCAATTTATTCCTTTAGTTACCTGGTTCAATGAAAATAATAGGATGGAGCTAGTGTTTTTTTTTATTACAAAATGAAGATTTCTTTTTACTTAAGAAATTTGAAGATTTCACGAGAATTTTCAAAGAATGTTTCTTTTTATAAATTTAATTTATACAAATATTTTTTAATAGTTACAATTTTTAAAACATAGTGTTTAATACATTAATTAACAGCTAGAGTTTTTAAAAATAAGTAGTGGTTAAAATGGTAAATTCACAGCTTTATTCAGAGCAGGTAGTGAGAAAAGGGACAGGGATTTTGGACTAACACTGAAAAGATTTATGACCAACTTTAAGAATAACGATAAGCAATCATTTTGTTTTGACCTCCTCGAACATTCGCCAGTCAATAAAAAAAATAGGAATGCAAGAATCAACGTCTTAAAAATGTATATAGTATAACGTCTTTAACAAAAATTTGTTCCTCAGCTAAATTAAACAAAATTATATTTTTTAATCTAAAAACTATATAAATCATACGATAAGGTGTTTAGTTATAAGATGAAAAATATTATATTATTGAAAGTGAATAAATAAGTTAATTATACATGCATTAAAAATGTAAGTCAAAATATTAATAATATATTATATAATAATTAAATATAAAGTAATAAATTACTCATGCATTTTAATAAATATTTTATAATTTTTCGCGGTCGCTTATATTTTTAATCATTAAACATAATTTAATTTGATGCGTAACTATTAACCAAAATTGTTATAAGTGAAATAAACTGTAAGATTTTTAATATTAAAAGATATATACTGCATACTAGATATTTTTCATCTATCTAAAATTTTCGAGAACCCTCAAGAAATTTAGATCAATTTCTCATTTTTCGAGAAATGAAAAACACTATTAACCATACTCACTAAATTATTACTTGTTGCTACTGCAATTCGATATCGCAGCGATGTGTAAGAGTTTTTAAAAAACTCTGAATGTAATTGCATGCTGATGATTAAGAAAGCAGCCAATAAGGAAGCGCTGTCGCGTTGATCTTTTGAGGAGCATAGGTGCAGCCAGTGGCTGGTTCTCTGGGGGGCGCCTTTCTACCGGTTGTAGTTTTAAGTAGGCCGACTGCTAAAGTTAGCAAGCGCTCTGTGGAATTGTAATCTTCTCGATCGTATTGGCTTTGGGGTATAAATCAGTCAAAGCAGCGACCATGCTACTCGGGCTTTGTATCTATCTACTTCTTTGACAACGATCTTAGAAAATGGAATTTTAAAATAAGGAAGGTGGAATTTTCATTAAATGATCGCTATTCCGTATATTTCCGTTCGAGTGACACATTTAGCAGCCACGAAAAATAAATATTTTTTAATATACTGAATTAAAATATACAGGAATATATTTTTACTATATATTTTATTTATAGGCTGATTAATTTTTAAATTATATGTTATATGTAATAATGATCATAGATTTTATAATTAACTCCCATTACTTAAAATAATAAAATCAGAGATTGAATACAAAAAAAATGATAAATAAATACATTTTATCAACAACAAATATTACTAGGCACAGCCGTCCCTTCAGAGTCGCACTGTACACCCAACGAAGTCTGTTGCTTCGAAAGCAGCGGTCGCCAGTTACGCAATTAAGACTATAATAAGCAAATTAATTAATCAAACCAATGATTCAACTGGAATCACTCCTGGCTATTAATGACTCCCACGAGCTAAGCACATTCGGTTGAACGATCTCGAAGAATCCTTGTGCGTCAATTTATAAAACATTTATTTGTGTTAACCGTAAAATCAATCTAAATATCAACGGCGATATGCATTAATTAAACAGTAACAGTCTCTGAGTGCATATTAAATATCATTTTTTTCAACCGCGAGGTTAGAATTGAATAGGAAGTCGACATTTACGAGCCGTCTTTGTGAAAAGCCGATGTCTTTGACTGGATGTTTATGGGATCATTGATTACTTTTCATTGAGCTCAATTGAAGAACCGTTTCCTTCGAGATGGTGTTCTTTGACAATTCCAATAATTCGTCAGCCATTAAGTGTCACGTGCAATAATTAATGTATTGCTTATATAAAAAAAGTTTAGACACTATATTTTTACGCAATCCTTATAAATCGCAAAAGCTAACCATGTCGAGAAAATTGTTTGTGCTACATAATAAAATACAATTAATAACCCTTCATGACCGACACCCTGGTCTTTTTCAACCCTAGCTGGTTCGGAAGAGACATGCACTTTTGTTTTAT